>NC_088236.1:1100423-1375423 GCF_036934945.1 Oncorhynchus masou masou | reverse complement strand
TGAGCATCATCACGCGCACAGTTAACTTTATCAGAGCCAAAGGTTTGAATCACCGCCAGTTCAAGGCATTTCTGACAGAGCCATAAGAAAATATTGCTTTATTTATCTGATCATATTGGAATATATTTGTTAGGTTTTCAGTAGGTTCAATTAGGTTCACTAGACTATATGCGTCATTTAAAAAATTTTCAATGAACATTCGAACAGTCCGGCCCTCGGCTTGTAGCTAAATTTTTTATTTGGCCCTCCGTCCATTTGACTTTGACACCCCTGCTCTAGACTGTAATCGCTGTCAAAAGTGCTTCAACAAAGTACTGAGTAAAGGGTCTGAATACTTATGTAAATGTGATATTTGTTTTTTTTTATTTGTATAAATTTGCTAAAACAAACAAAAAAACAGATTTTACTTTGTCTTTGTGGGGTATTGTGATGTCATTATGGGGTATTGTGATGTCATTATGGGTTATTGTGATGTCATTATGGGGTATCGTGATGTCATTATGGGGTATTGTGATGTCATTATGGGGTATCGTGATGTCATTATGGGTTATTGTGATGTCATTATGGGGTATCGTTTGTAGATTTATGAGGGGGGAAAAACACTTAATCCATTTTCGAATAAGGCTGTAACGTGACAAAGTGTGGGAAAGGTCCAGGGGCCTGAATACTTTCTGAATGCCCTGTATCTGTATGTTAGTCCTCCATTTTCTTTTGTTCATATGGATTATTTTGACCTAAATTGCTTTTGTTATATAGATGAGTACTGAATTGCATGGCCACTAAAGGCACATTTAAAAGTGTCCCATACAATAAGGGGATCTGCTGTACCTTTGTTATGTCTGAAGAAGTCAGTTATAGATTCTTCTGTCCGAGTTCTAAACAAGTTGTCATCCAGTAGGCTTTGATTACATTTCCAATAGCCCTCGTGGAAATTGTGTAAGTGATGATCTGACCGCAGTCTGTCCGCTATCAACACGTTTTTAAACTGTTGGTGCCAACTAGTATGACATAAGAAAGTAGGCAAGACGACTAGCTTGATTGAGCTTCCTCCATGTATATCTCACTAGGACAGGATATTAAACCTCCTCCATGTATATCTCACTAGGTCAGGATATTAAACCTCCTCCATGTATATCTCACTAGGTCAGGATATTAAACCTCCTCCATGTATATCTCACTAGGTCAGGATATTAAACCTCCTCCATGTATATCTCACTAGGTCAGGATATTAAACCTCCTCCATGTATATCTCACTAGGTCAGGATATTAAACCTCCATGTATATCTCACTAGGTCAGGATATTAAACCTCCTCCATGTATATCTCACTAGGTCAGGATATTAAACCTCCATGTATATCTCACTAGGTCAGGATATTAAACCTCCATGTATATCTCACTAGGTCAGGATATTAAACCTCCTCCATGTATATCTCACTAGGTCAGGATATTAAACCTCATCCATGTATATCTCACTAGGTCAGGATATTAAACCTCCTCCATGTATATCTTACTAGGTCAGGATATTAAACCTCCATGTATATCTCACTAGGTCAGGATATTAAACCTCCATGTATATCTCACTAGGTCAGGATATTAAACCTCCATGTATATCTCACTAGATCAGGATATTAAACCTCCATGTAGATCTCACTATGTCAGGATATTAAACCTCCATGTATATCTCACTAGGTCAGGATATTAAACCTCCTCCATGTATATCTCACTAGGTCAGGATATTAAACCTCCTCCATGTATATCTCACTAGGTCAGGATATTAAACCTCCTCCATATATATCTCACTAGGTCAGGTTATTAAACCTCCTCCATATATATCTCACTAGGTCAGGATATTAAACCTCCTCCATGTATATCTCAGTAGGTCAGGTTATTAAACCTCCATGTAAATATCACTAGGTCAGGGTATTAAACCTCCTCCATGTATATCTCACTAGGTCAGGGTATTAAACCTCCATGTATATCTCACTAGGTCAGGATATTAAACCTCCTCCATGTATATCTCACTAGATCAGGATGTTAAACCTCCTCCATGTATATCTCACTAGGTCAGGGTATTAAACCTCCTCCATGTATATCTCACTAGGTCAGGGTATTAAACCTCCTCCATGTATATCTCACTAGGTCAGGATATTAAACCTCCTCCATGTATATCTCACTAGGTCAGGTTATTAAACCTCCATGTATATATCACTAGGTCAGGATATTAAACCTCCATGTATATCTCACTAGGTCAGGATATTAAACCTCATCCATGTATATCTCACTAGGTCAGGACATTAAACCTCAATGTATATCTCACTAGGTCAGGATATTAAACCTCCTCCATGTATATCTCACCAGGTCAGGATATTAAACCTCCATGTATATTTCACTAGGTCAGGATATTAAACCTCCTACATGTATATCTCACTAGGTCAGGATATTAAACCTCCTCCATGTATATCTCACTAGGTCAGGTTATTAAACCTCCATGTATATCTCACTAGGTCAGGTTATTAAACCTCCATGTATATCTCACTAGGTCAGGATATTAAACCTACTCCATGTATATCTCACTAGGTCAGGATATTAGAACTCCTCCATGTATATCTCACTAGGTCAGGATATTAAACCTCCATGTATATCTCACTAGGTCAGGATATTAAACCTCCATGTATATCTCACTAGGTCAGGATATTAAACCTCCTCCATGTATATCTCACTAGGTCAGGATATTAAACCTACTCCATGTATATCTCACTAGGTCAGGATATTAGAACTCCTCCATGTATATCTCACTAGGTCAGGATATTAAACCTCCATGTATATTTCACTAGGTCAGGATATTAAACCTCCATGTATATCTCACTAGGTCAGGATATTAAACCTCCTCCATGTATATCTCACTAGGTCAGGATATTAAACCTCCTCCATGTATATCTCACTAGGTCAGGATATTAAACCTCCACCATGTATATCTCACTAGGTCAGGATATTAAACCTCCATGTATATCTCACTAGGTCAGGATATTAAACCTCCATGTATATCTCACTAGGTCAGGATATTAAACCTCCTCCATGTATATCTCACTAGGTCAGGATATTAAACCTACTCCATGTATATCTCACTAGGTCAGGATATTAAACCTCCACCATGTATATCTCACTAGGTCAGGATGTTAAACCTCCTCCATGTATATCTCACTAGGTCAGGATATTAAACCTCCATGTATATCTCACTAGGTCAGGATATTAAACCTCCTCCATGTATATCTTACTAGGTCAGGATATTAAACCTCCATGTATATCTCACTAGATCAGGATATTAGACCTCCTCCATGCATATCTCACTAGGTCAGGTTATTAAACCTCCATGTATATATCACTAGGTCAGGTTATTAAACCTCCATGTATATCTTACTAGGTCAGGATATTAAACCTCCATGTATATCTCACTAGGGCAGGATATTAAACCTACTCCATGTATATCTCACTAGGTCAGGATGTTAAACCTCCTCCATGTATATCTCACTAGGTCAGGATATTAAACCTCCATGTATATCTCACTAGGTCAGGATATTAAACCTCCATGTATATCTCACTAGGTCAGGATATTAAACCTCCTCCATGTATATCTCACTAGGTCAGGATATTAGACCTCCTCCATGTATATCTCACTTGGTCAGGGTATTAAACCTCCTCCATGTATATCTCACTAGGTCAGGATATTAAACCTCCATGTATATCTCACTAGGTCAGGATATTAAACCTCCATGTATATCTCACTAGGTCAGGATATTAAACCTCCATGTATATCTCACTAGGTCAGGATATTAAACCTCCATGTATATCTCACTAGGTCAGGATATTAAACCTCCATGTTTATCTCACTAGGTCAGGATATTAAACCTCCATGTATATCTCACTAGGTCAGGAGATTAAACCACCATGTAGATCTCACTAGGTCAGGATATTGAACCTCCTCCATGTATATCTCACTAGGTCAGGATATTAAACCTCCTCCATGTATATCTCACTAGGTCAGGATATTAAACCTCCTCCATGTATATCTCACTAGGTCAGGATAAAACTCCTCCATATATATCTCACTAGGTCAGGATATTAAACCTCCATGTTTATCTCACTAGGTCAGGATATTAAACCTCCATGTATATCTCACTAGGTCAGGATATTAAACCTCCATGTATATCTCACTAGGTCAGGATATTAAACCTCCATGTATATCTCACTAGGTCAGGATATTAAACCTCCTCCATGTATATCTCACTAGATCAGGATATTAAACCTCCTCCATGTATATATCACTAGGTCAGGGTATTAAACCTCCATGTATATCTCACTAGGTCAGGATGTTAAACCTCCATGTTTATCTCACTAGGTCAGGATATTAAACCTCCATGTATATCTCACTAGGTCAGGATATTAAACCTCCTCCATGTATATCTCACTAGGTCAGGATATTAAACCTCATCCATGTATATCTCACTAGGTCAGGATATTAAACCTCAATGTATATCTCACTAGGTCAGGATATTAAACCTCCTCCATGTATATCTCACTAGGTCAGGATATTAAACCTACTCCATGTATATCTCACTAGGTCAGGATATTAAACCTCCTACATGTATATCTCACTAGGTCAGGATATTAAACCTCATCCATGTATATCTCACTAGGTCAGGACATTAAACCTCAATGTATATCTCACTAGGTCAGGATATTAAACCTCCTCCATGTATATCTCACTAGGTCAGGATATTAAACCTACTCCATGTATATCTCACTAGGTCAGGATATTAAACCTCCACCATGTATATCTCACTAGGTCAGGATGTTAAACCTCCTCCATGTATATCTCACTAGGTCAGGATATTAAACCTCCATGTATATCTCACTAGGTCAGGATATTAAACCTCCACCATGTATATCTCACTAGGTCAGGATGTTAAACCTCCTCCATGTATATCTCACTAGGTCAGGATATTAAACCTCCATGTATATCTCACTAGGTCAGGATATTAAACCTCCACCATGTATATCTCACTAGGTCAGGACATTAAACCTCAATGTATATCTCACTAGGTCAGGATGTTAAACCTCCTCCATGTATATCTCACTAGGTCAGGATATTAAACCTCCATGTATATCTCACTAGGTCAGGATATTAAACCTCCATGTATATCTCACTAGATCAGGATATTAAACCTCCATGTAGATCTCACTATGTCAGGATATTAAACCTCCATGTATATCTCACTAGGTCAGGATATTAAACCTCCTCCATGTATATCTCACTAGGTCAGGATATTAAACCTCCTCCATGTATATCTCACTAGGTCAGGATATTAAACCTCCTCCATGTATATCTCACTAGATCAGGATATTAAACCTCCATGTATATCTCACTAGGTCAGGATATTAAACCTCCATGTATATCTCACTAGGTCAGGATATTAAACCTCCTCCATATATATCTCACTAGGTCAGGTTATTAAACCTCCTCCATATATATCTCACTAGGTCAGGATATTAAACCTCCTCCATGTATATCTCAGTAGGTCAGGTTATTAAACCTCCATGTAAATATCACTAGGTCAGGGTATTAAACCTCCTCCATGTATATCTCACTAGGTCAGGGTATTAAACCTCCATGTATATCTCACTAGGTCAGGATATTAAACCTCCTCCATGTATTTCTCACTAGATCAGGATGTTAAACCTCCTCCATGTATATCTCACTAGGTCAGGGTATTAAACCTCCTCCATGTATATCTCACTAGGTCAGGGTATTAAACCTCCTCCATGTATATCTCACTAGGTCAGGATATTAAACCTCCTCCATGTATATCTCACTAGGTCAGGTTATTAAACCTCCATGTATATATCACTAGGTCAGGATATTAAACCTCCATGTATATCTCACTAGGTCAGGATATTAAACCTCATCCATGTATATCTCACTAGGTCAGGACATTAAACCTCAATGTATATCTCACTAGGTCAGGATATTAAACCTCCTCCATGTATATCTCACCAGGTCAGGATATTAAACCTCCATGTATATTTCACTAGGTCAGGATATTAAACCTCCTACATGTATATCTCACTAGGTCAGGATATTAAACCTCCTCCATGTATATCTCACTAGGTCAGGTTATTAAACCTCCATGTATATCTCACTAGGTCAGGTTATTAAACCTCCATGTATATCTCACTAGGTCAGGATATTAAACCTACTCCATGTATATCTCACTAGGTCAGGATATTAGAACTCCTCCATGTATATCTCACTAGGTCAGGATATTAAACCTCCATGTATATCTCACTAGGTCAGGATATTAAACCTCCATGTATATATCACTACGTCAGGATATTAAACCTCCTCCATGTATATCTCACTAGGTCAGGATATTAAACCTCCTCCATGTATATCTCACTAGGTCAGGATATTAAACCTCCTCCATGTATATCTCACTAGGTCAGGATATTAAACCTCCATGTATATCTCACTAGGTCAGGATATTAAACCTCCATGTATATATCACTACGTCAGGATATTAAACCTCCTCCATGTATATCTCACTAGGTCAGGATATTAAACCTCCATGTATATCTCACTAGGTCAGGATATTAAACCTCCTCCATGTATATCTCACTAGGTCAGGATATTAAACCTCCATGTATATCTCACTAGGTCAGGATATTAAACCTCCATGTATATCTCACTAGGTCAGGATATTAAACCTCCATGTATATCTCACTAGGTCAGGATATTAAACCTCCATGTATATCTCACTAGGTCAGGATATTAAACCTCCATGTATATCTCACTAGGTCAGGATATTAAACCTCCTCCATGTATATCTCACTAGGTCAGGATATTAGAACTCCTCCATGTATATCTCACTAGGTCAGGATATTAAACCTCCATGTATATTTCACTAGGTCAGGATATTAAACCTCCATGTATATCTCACTAGGTCAGGATATTAAACCTCCTCCATGTATATCTCACTAGGTCAGGATATTAAACCTCCTCCATGTATATCTCACTAGGTCAGGATATTAAACCTCCACCATGTATATCTCACTAGGTCAGGATATTAAACCTCCATGTATATCTCACTAGGTCAGGATATTAAACCTCCATGTATATCTCACTAGGTCAGGATATTAAACCTCCTCCATGTATATCTCACTAGGTCAGGATATTAAACCTACTCCATGTATATCTCACTAGGTCAGGATATTAAACCTCCACCATGTATATCTCACTAGGTCAGGATGTTAAACCTCCTCCATGTATATCTCACTAGGTCAGGATATTAAACCTCCATGTATATCTCACTAGGTCAGGATATTAAACCTCCTCCATGTATATCTTACTAGGTCAGGATATTAAACCTCCATGTATATCTCACTAGATCAGGATATTAGACCTCCTCCATGCATATCTCACTAGGTCAGGTTATTAAACCTCCATGTATATATCACTAGGTCAGGTTATTAAACCTCCATGTATATCTTACTAGGTCAGGATATTAAACCTCCATGTATATCTCACTAGGGCAGGATATTAAACCTACTCCATGTATATCTCACTAGGTCAGGATGTTAAACCTCCTCCATGTATATCTCACTAGGTCAGGATATTAAACCTCCATGTATATCTCACTAGGTCAGGATATTAAACCTCCATGTATATCTCACTAGGTCAGGATATTAAACCTCCTCCATGTATATCTCACTAGGTCAGGATATTAGACCTCCTCCATGTATATCTCACTTGGTCAGGGTATTAAACCTCCTCCATGTATATCTCACTAGGTCAGGATATTAAACCTCCATGTATATCTCACTAGGTCAGGATATTAAACCTCCATGTATATCTCACTAGGTCAGGATATTAAACCTCCATGTATATCTCACTAGGTCAGGATATTAAACCTCCATGTATATCTCACTAGGTCAGGATATTAAACCTCCATGTTTATCTCACTAGGTCAGGATATTAAACCTCCATGTATATCTCACTAGGTCAGGAGATTAAACCACCATGTAGATCTCACTAGGTCAGGATATTGAACCTCCTCCATGTATATCTCACTAGGTCAGGATATTAAACCTCCTCCATGTATATCTCACTAGGTCAGGATATTAAACCTCCTCCATGTATATCTCACTAGGTCAGGATAAAACTCCTCCATATATATCTCACTAGGTCAGGATATTAAACCTCCATGTTTATCTCACTAGGTCAGGATATTAGACCTCCTCCATGTATATCTCACTAGGTCAGGATATTAAACCTCCTCCATGTATATCTCACTAGGTCAGGATATTAAACCTCCTCCATGTATATCTCACTAGGTCAGGATGTTAAACCTCCATGTATATTTCACTAGGTCAGGATATTAAACCTCCATGTATATCTCACTAGGTCAGGATATTAGACCTCCTCCATGTATATCTAACTAGATCAGGATATTAAACCTCCTCCATGTATATCTCACTAGGTCAGGATATTAAACCTCCATGTATATCTCACTAGGTCAGGATATTAAACCTCCTCCATGTATATCTCATTAGGTCAGGATATTAAACCTCCTCCATGTATATCTCACTAGGTCAGGATATTAAACCTCCTCCATGTATATCTCACTAGGTCAGGATATTAGACCTCCATGTATATCTCACTAGGTCAGGATATTAGACCTCCTCCATGTATATCTCACTAGGTCAGGATATTAAACCTCCTCCATGTATATCTCACTAGGTCAGGATATTAAACCTCATCCATGTATATCTCACTAGGTCAGGATATTAAACCTCAATGTATATCTCACTAGGTCAGGATATTAAACCTCCTCCATGTATATCTCACTAGGTCAGGATATTAAACCTACTCCATGTATATCTCACTAGGTCAGGATATTAAACCTCCTACATGTATATCTCACTAGGTCAGGATATTAAACCTCATCCATGTATATCTCACTAGGTCAGGACATTAAACCTCAATGTATATCTCACTAGGTCAGGATATTAAACCTCCTCCATGTATATCTCACTAGGTCAGGATATTAAACCTACTCCATGTATATCTCACTAGGTCAGGATATTAAACCTCCACCATGTATATCTCACTAGGTCAGGATGTTAAACCTCCTCCATGTATATCTCACTAGGTCAGGATATTAAACCTCCATGTATATCTCACTAGGTCAGGATATTAAACCTCCACCATGTATATCTCACTAGGTCAGGATGTTAAACCTCCTCCATGTATATCTCACTAGGTCAGGATATTAAACCTCCATGTATATCTCACTAGGTCAGTATATTAAACCTACTCCATGTATATCTCACTAGGTCAGGATGTTAAACCTCCTCCATGTATATCTCACTAGGTCAGGACATTAAACCTCAATGTATATCTCACTAGGTCAGGATGTTAAACCTCCTCCATGTATATCTCACTAGGTCAGGATATTAAACCTCCATGTATATCTCACTAGGTCAGGATATTAAACCTCCACCATGTATATCTCACTAGGTCAGGACATTAAACCTCAATGTATATCTCACTAGGTCAGGATGTTAAACCTCCTCCATGTATATCTCACTAGGTCAGGATATTAAACCTCCATGTATATCTCACTAGGTCAGGATATTAAACCTCCATGTATATCTCACTAGGTCAGGGTATTAAACCTCCTCCATGTATATCTCACAAGGTCAGGATATTAAACCTACTCCATGTATATCTCACTAGGTCAGGATATTAAACCTACTCCATGTATATCTCACTAGGTCAGGATATTAAACCTCCACCATGTATATCTCACTAGGTCAGGATATTAAACCTCCATGTATATCTCACTAGGTCAGGATATTAAACCTCCTCCATGTATATCTCACTAGGTCAGGATATTAAACCTCCTCCATGTATATCTCACTAGGTCAGGATGTTAAACCTCCTCCATGTATATCTCACTAGGTCAGGCTATTAAACCTCCTCCATGTATATCTCACTAGGTCAGGATATTAAACCTCCATGTATATCTAACTAGATCAGGATATTAGACCTCCTCCATGCATATCTCACTTGGTCAGGGTATTAAACCTCCATGTATATCTCACTAGGTCAGGAAATTAAACCTCCTCCATGTATATCTCACTAGGTCAGGATATTAAACCTCCATGTATATCTCACTAGGTCAGGATATTAAACCTCCTCCATGTATATCTCACTATGTCAGGATATTAAACCTCCTACATGTAGATCTCACTAGGTCAGGATATTAAACCTCCATGTATATCTCACTAGGTCAGGATATTAAACCTCCATGTATATCTCACTTGGTCAGGGTATTAAACCTCCATGTATATCTCACTAGGTCAGGATATTAAACCTCCTCCATGTATATCTCACTAGGTCAGGATATTAAACCTCAATGTATATCTCACTAGGTCAGGATATTAAACCTCCATGTATATCTCACTAGGTCAGGTTATTAAACCTCCATGTATATCTCACTAGGTCAGGATATTAAACCTCCATGTATATCTCAGTAGGTCAGGTTATTAAACCTCCATGTATATATCACTAGGTCAGGATATTAAACCTCCTCCATGTATATCTAACTAGATCAGGATATTAGACCTCCTCCATGCATATCTCACTTGGTCAGGGTATTAAACCTCCATGTATATCTCACTAGGTCAGGAAATTAAACCTCCATGTATATCTCACTAGGTCAGGATATTAAACCTCCTCCATGTATATCTCACTAGGTCAGGTTATTAAACCTCCATGTATATATCACTAGGTCAGGATATTAAACCTCATCCATGTATATCTCACTAGGTCAGGACATTAAACCTCATCCATGTATATCTCACTAGGTCAGGATATTAAACCTCCTCCATGTATATCTCACTAGGTCAGGATATTAAACCTCCATGTATATCTAACTAGATCAGGATATTAGACCTCCTCCATGCATATCTCACTAGGTCAGGATATTAGACCTCCTCCATGTATATCTCACTTGGTCAGGGTATTAAACCTCCTCCATGTATATCTCACTAGGTCAGGATATTAAACCTCCATGTATATCTCACTAGGTCAGGATATTAAACCTCCATGTATATCTCACTAGGTCAGGATATTAAACCTCCATGTATATCTCACTAGGTCAGGATATTAAACCTCCTCCATGTATATCTCACTAGGTCAGGATAAAACTCCTCCATGTATATCTCAGTAGGTCAGGTTATTAAACCTCCATGTATATATCACTAGGTCAGGATATTAAACCTCCATGTATATCTCACTAGGTCAGGATATTAAACCTCATCCATGTATATCTCACTAGGTCAGGATATTAAACCTCCATGTATATCTCACTAGATCAGGATGTTAAACCTCCTCCATGTATATCTCACTAGGTCAGGATATTAAACCTCCTACATGTAGATCTCACTAGGTCAGGATATTAAACCTCCTCCATGTATATCTCACTAGGTCAGGATATTAAACCTCCTCCATGTATATCTCACTAGGTCAGGATATTAAACCTCCTCCATGTATATCTCACTAGGTCAGGATATTAAACCTCCTCCATGTATATCTCACTAGGTCAGGATATTAAACCTCCTCCATGTATATCTCACTAGGTCAGGATATTAAACCTCCTACATGTAGATCTCACTAGGTCAGGATATTAAACCTCCTCCATGTATATCTCACTAGGTCAGGGTATTAAACCTCCTCCATGTATATCTCAGTAGGTCAGGATATTAAACCTCCATGTATATCTCACTAGGTCAGGATATTAAACCTCCTCCATGTATATCTCACTAGGTCAGGATATTAAACCTCCATGTATATCTCACTAGGTCAGGATATTAAACCTCCATGTATATCTCACTAGGTCAGGATATTAAACCTCCTCCATGTATATCTAACTAGATCAGGATATTAGACCTCCTCCATGTATATCTCACTTGGTCAGGTATTAAACCTCCATGTATATCTCACTAGGTCAGGAAATTAAACCTCCATGTATATCTCACTAGGTCAGGATATTAAACCTCCTCCATGTATATCTCACTAGGTCAGGTTATTAAACCTCCATGTATATCTCACTAGGTCAGGTTATTAAACCTCCATGTATATCTCACTAGGTCAGGAAATTAAACCTCCTACATGTAGATCTCACTAGGTCAGGATATTAAACCTCCTCCATGTATATCTCACTAGGTCAGGATATTAAACCTCCATGTATATCTAACTAGATCAGGATATTAGACCTCCTCCATGCATATCTCACTAGGTCAGGATATTAGACCTCCTCCATGTATATCTCACTATGTCAGGATATTAAACCTCCTACATGTAGATCTCACTAGGTCAGGATATTAAACCTCCATGTATATCTCACTAGGTCAGGATATTAAACCTCCATGTATATCTCACTTGGTCAGGGTATTAAACCTCCATGTATATCTCACTAGGTCAGGATATTAAACCTCCTCCATGTATATCTCACTAGGTCAGGATATTAAACCTCAATGTATATCTCACTAGGTCAGGATATTAAACCTCCATGTATATCTCACTAGGTCAGGTTATTAAACCTCCATGTATATCTCACTAGGTCAGGATATTAAACCTCCATGTATATCTCAGTAGGTCAGGTTATTAAACCTCCATGTATATATCACTAGGTCAGGATATTAAACCTCCTCCATGTATATCTAACTAGATCAGGATATTAGACCTCCTCCATGCATATCTCACTTGGTCAGGGTATTAAACCTCCATGTATATCTCACTAGGTCAGGAAATTAAACCTCCATGTATATCTCACTAGGTCAGGATATTAAACCTCCTCCATGTATATCTCACTAGGTCAGGTTATTAAACCTCCATGTATATATCACTAGGTCAGGATATTAAACCTCATCCATGTATATCTCACTAGGTCAGGACATTAAACCTCATCCATGTATATCTCACTAGGTCAGGATATTAAACCTCCTCCATGTATATCTCACTAGGTCAGGATATTAAACCTCCATGTATATCTAACTAGATCAGGATATTAGACCTCCTCCATGCATATCTCACTAGGTCAGGATATTAGACCTCCTCCATGTATATCTCACTTGGTCAGGGTATTAAACCTCCTCCATGTATATCTCACTAGGTCAGGATATTAAACCTCCATGTATATCTCACTAGGTCAGGATATTAAACCTCCATGTATATCTCACTAGGTCAGGATATTAAACCTCCATGTATATCTCACTAGGTCAGGATATTAAACCTCCTCCATGTATATCTCACTAGGTCAGGATAAAACTCCTCCATGTATATCTCAGTAGGTCAGGTTATTAAACCTCCATGTATATATCACTAGGTCAGGATATTAAACCTCCATGTATATCTCACTAGGTCAGGATATTAAACCTCATCCATGTATATCTCACTAGGTCAGGATATTAAACCTCCATGTATATCTCACTAGATCAGGATGTTAAACCTCCTCCATGTATATCTCACTAGGTCAGGATATTAAACCTCCTACATGTAGATCTCACTAGGTCAGGATATTAAACCTCCTCCATGTATATCTCACTAGGTCAGGATATTAAACCTCCTCCATGTATATCTCACTAGGTCAGGATATTAAACCTCATCCATGTATATCTCACTAGGTCAGGATATTAAACCTCCATGTATATCTCACTAGGTCAGGATATTAAACCTCCATGTATATCTCACTAGGTCAGGATATTAAACCTCCATGTATATCTCAGTAGGTCAGGATATTAAACCTCCATGTATATCTCACTAGGTCAGGATATTAAACCTCCTCCATGTATATCTCACTAGGTCAGGATATTAAACCTCCATGTATATCTCACTAGGTCAGGATATTAAACCTCCATGTATATCTCACTAGGTCAGGATATTAAACCTCCTCCATGTATATCTAACTAGATCAGGATATTAGACCTCCTCCATGTATATCTCACTTGGTCAGGGTATTAAACCTCCATGTATATCTCACTAGGTCAGGAAATTAAACCTCCATGTATATCTCACTAGGTCAGGATATTAAACCTCCTCCATGTATATCTCACTAGGTCAGGTTATTAAACCTCCATGTATATCTCACTAGGTCAGGTTATTAAACCTCCATGTATATCTCACTAGGTCAGGAAATTAAACCTCCTACATGTAGATCTCACTAGGTCAGGATATTAAACCTCCTCCATGTATATCTCACTAGGTCAGGATATTAAACCTCCATGTATATCTAACTAGATCAGGATATTAGACCTCCTCCATGCATATCTCACTAGGTCAGGATATTAGACCTCCTCCATGTATATCTCACTTGGTCAGGGTATTAAACCTCCTCCATGTATATCTCACTAGGTCAGGATATTAAACCTCCATGTATATCTCACTAGGTCAGGATATTAAACCTCCATGTATATCTCACTAGGTCAGGATATTAAACCTCATCCATGTATATCTCACTAGGTCAGGATATTAAACCTCCTCCATGTATATCTCACTAGGTCAGGATATTAAACCTCCTCCATGTATATCTCACTAGGTCAGGATATTAAACCTCCTCCATGTATATCTCACTAGGTCAGGATAAAACTCCTCCATGTATATCTCAGTAGGTCAGGTTATTAAACCTCCATGTATATATCACTAGGTCAGGATATTAAACCTCCATGTATATATCACTAGGTCAGGATATTAAACCTCCATGTATATCTCACTAGGTCAGGATATTAAACCTCCTCCATGTATATCTCACTAGGTCAGGATATTAAACCTCCACCATGTATATCTCACTAGGTCAGGATATTAAACCTACTCCATGTATATCTCACTAGGTCAGGATATTAAACCTCCTCCATGTATATCTCACTAGGTCAGGATATTAAACCTCATCCATGCATATCTCACTAGGTCAGGACATTAAACCTCAATGTATATCTCACTAGGTCAGGATATTAAACCTCCTCCATGTATATCTCACTAGGTCAGGATATTAAACCTACTCCATGTATATCTCACTAGGTCAGGATATTAAACCTCCTCCATGTATATCTCACTAGGTCAGGATATTAAACCTCCTACATGTATATCTCACTAGGTCAGGATATTAAACCTCCTCCATGTATATCTCACTAGGTCAGGATGTTAAACCTCCTCCATGTATATCTCACTAGGTCAGGATATTAAACCTCCATGTATATCTCACTAGGTCAGGATATTAAACCTCCACCATGTATATCTCACTAGGTCAGGATGTTAAACCTCCTCCATGTATATCTCACTAGGTCAGGATATTAAACCTCCATGTATATCTCACTAGGTCAGTATATTAAACCTACTCCATGTATATCTCACTAGGTCAGGATGTTAAACCTCCTCCATGTATATCTCACTAGGTCAGGATATTAAACCTCCATGTATATCTCACTAGGTCAGGATATTAAACCTCCACCATGTATATCTCACTAGGTCAGGACATTAAACCTCAATGTATATCTCACTAGGTCAGGATGTTAAACCTCCTCCATGTATATCTCACTAGGTCAGGATATTAAACCTCCATGTATATCTCACTAGGTCAGGATATTAAACCTCCATGTATATCTCACTAGGTCAGGGTATTAAACCTCCTCCATGTATATCTCACAAGGTCAGGATATTAAACCTACTCCATGTATATCTCACTAGGTCAGGATATTAAACCTACTCCATGTATATCTCACTAGGTCAGGATATTAAACCTCCACCATGTATATCTCACTAGGTCAGGATATTAAACCTCCATGTATATCTCACTAGGTCAGGATATTAAACCTCCTCCATGTATATCTCACTAGGTCAGGATATTAAACCTCCTCCATGTATATCTCACTAGGTCAGGATGTTAAACCTCCTCCATGTATATCTCACTAGGTCAGGCTATTAAACCTCCTCCATGTATATCTCACTAGGTCAGGATATTAAACCTCCATGTATATCTAACTAGATCAGGATATTAGACCTCCTCCATGCATATCTCACTTGGTCAGGGTATTAAACCTCCATGTATATCTCACTAGGTCAGGAAATTAAACCTCCTCCATGTATATCTCACTAGGTCAGGATATTAAACCTCCATGTATATCTCACTAGGTCAGGATATTAAACCTCCTCCATGTATATCTCACTATGTCAGGATATTAAACCTCCTACATGTAGATCTCACTAGGTCAGGATATTAAACCTCCATGTATATCTCACTAGGTCAGGATATTAAACCTCCATGTATATCTCACTTGGTCAGGGTATTAAACCTCCATGTATATCTCACTAGGTCAGGATATTAAACCTCCTCCATGTATATCTCACTAGGTCAGGATATTAAACCTCAATGTATATCTCACTAGGTCAGGATATTAAACCTCCATGTATATCTCACTAGGTCAGGTTATTAAACCTCCATGTATATCTCACTAGGTCAGGATATTAAACCTCCATGTATATCTCAGTAGGTCAGGTTATTAAACCTCCATGTATATATCACTAGGTCAGGATATTAAACCTCCTCCATGTATATCTAACTAGATCAGGATATTAGACCTCCTCCATGCATATCTCACTTGGTCAGGGTATTAAACCTCCATGTATATCTCACTAGGTCAGGAAATTAAACCTCCATGTATATCTCACTAGGTCAGGATATTAAACCTCCTCCATGTATATCTCACTAGGTCAGGTTATTAAACCTCCATGTATATATCACTAGGTCAGGATATTAAACCTCATCCATGTATATCTCACTAGGTCAGGACATTAAACCTCATCCATGTATATCTCACTAGGTCAGGATATTAAACCTCCTCCATGTATATCTCACTAGGTCAGGATATTAAACCTCCATGTATATCTAACTAGATCAGGATATTAGACCTCCTCCATGCATATCTCACTAGGTCAGGATATTAGACCTCCTCCATGTATATCTCACTTGGTCAGGGTATTAAACCTCCTCCATGTATATCTCACTAGGTCAGGATATTAAACCTCCATGTATATCTCACTAGGTCAGGATATTAAACCTCCATGTATATCTCACTAGGTCAGGATATTAAACCTCCATGTATATCTCACTAGGTCAGGATATTAAACCTCCTCCATGTATATCTCACTAGGTCAGGATAAAACTCCTCCATGTATATCTCAGTAGGTCAGGTTATTAAACCTCCATGTATATATCACTAGGTCAGGATATTAAACCTCCATGTATATCTCACTAGGTCAGGATATTAAACCTCATCCATGTATATCTCACTAGGTCAGGATATTAAACCTCCATGTATATCTCACTAGATCAGGATGTTAAACCTCCTCCATGTATATCTCACTAGGTCAGGATATTAAACCTCCTACATGTAGATCTCACTAGGTCAGGATATTAAACCTCCTCCATGTATATCTCACTAGGTCAGGATATTAAACCTCCTCCATGTATATCTCACTAGGTCAGGATATTAAACCTCCTCCATGTATATCTCACTAGGTCAGGATATTAAACCTCCTCCATGTATATCTCACTAGGTCAGGATATTAAACCTCCTCCATGTATATCTCACTAGGTCAGGATATTAAACCTCCTACATGTAGATCTCACTAGGTCAGGATATTAAACCTCCTCCATGTATATCTCACTAGGTCAGGGTATTAAACCTCCTCCATGTATATCTCAGTAGGTCAGGATATTAAACCTCCATGTATATCTCACTAGGTCAGGATATTAAACCTCCTCCATGTATATCTCACTAGGTCAGGATATTAAACCTCCATGTATATCTCACTAGGTCAGGATATTAAACCTCCATGTATATCTCACTAGGTCAGGATATTAAACCTCCTCCATGTATATCTAACTAGATCAGGATATTAGACCTCCTCCATGTATATCTCACTTGGTCAGGGTATTAAACCTCCATGTATATCTCACTAGGTCAGGAAATTAAACCTCCATGTATATCTCACTAGGTCAGGATATTAAACCTCCTCCATGTATATCTCACTAGGTCAGGTTATTAAACCTCCATGTATATCTCACTAGGTCAGGTTATTAAACCTCCATGTATATCTCACTAGGTCAGGAAATTAAACCTCCTACATGTAGATCTCACTAGGTCAGGATATTAAACCTCCTCCATGTATATCTCACTAGGTCAGGATATTAAACCTCCATGTATATCTAACTAGATCAGGATATTAGACCTCCTCCATGCATATCTCACTAGGTCAGGATATTAGACCTCCTCCATGTATATCTCACTATGTCAGGATATTAAACCTCCTACATGTAGATCTCACTAGGTCAGGATATTAAACCTCCATGTATATCTCACTAGGTCAGGATATTAAACCTCCATGTATATCTCACTTGGTCAGGGTATTAAACCTCCATGTATATCTCACTAGGTCAGGATATTAAACCTCCTCCATGTATATCTCACTAGGTCAGGATATTAAACCTCAATGTATATCTCACTAGGTCAGGATATTAAACCTCCATGTATATCTCACTAGGTCAGGTTATTAAACCTCCATGTATATCTCACTAGGTCAGGATATTAAACCTCCATGTATATCTCAGTAGGTCAGGTTATTAAACCTCCATGTATATATCACTAGGTCAGGATATTAAACCTCCTCCATGTATATCTAACTAGATCAGGATATTAGACCTCCTCCATGCATATCTCACTTGGTCAGGGTATTAAACCTCCATGTATATCTCACTAGGTCAGGAAATTAAACCTCCATGTATATCTCACTAGGTCAGGATATTAAACCTCCTCCATGTATATCTCACTAGGTCAGGTTATTAAACCTCCATGTATATATCACTAGGTCAGGATATTAAACCTCATCCATGTATATCTCACTAGGTCAGGACATTAAACCTCATCCATGTATATCTCACTAGGTCAGGATATTAAACCTCCTCCATGTATATCTCACTAGGTCAGGATATTAAACCTCCATGTATATCTAACTAGATCAGGATATTAGACCTCCTCCATGCATATCTCACTAGGTCAGGATATTAGACCTCCTCCATGTATATCTCACTTGGTCAGGGTATTAAACCTCCTCCATGTATATCTCACTAGGTCAGGATATTAAACCTCCATGTATATCTCACTAGGTCAGGATATTAAACCTCCATGTATATCTCACTAGGTCAGGATATTAAACCTCCATGTATATCTCACTAGGTCAGGATATTAAACCTCCTCCATGTATATCTCACTAGGTCAGGATAAAACTCCTCCATGTATATCTCAGTAGGTCAGGTTATTAAACCTCCATGTATATATCACTAGGTCAGGATATTAAACCTCCATGTATATCTCACTAGGTCAGGATATTAAACCTCATCCATGTATATCTCACTAGGTCAGGATATTAAACCTCCATGTATATCTCACTAGATCAGGATGTTAAACCTCCTCCATGTATATCTCACTAGGTCAGGATATTAAACCTCCTACATGTAGATCTCACTAGGTCAGGATATTAAACCTCCTCCATGTATATCTCACTAGGTCAGGATATTAAACCTCCTCCATGTATATCTCACTAGGTCAGGATATTAAACCTCATCCATGTATATCTCACTAGGTCAGGATATTAAACCTCCATGTATATCTCACTAGGTCAGGATATTAAACCTCCATGTATATCTCACTAGGTCAGGATATTAAACCTCCATGTATATCTCAGTAGGTCAGGATATTAAACCTCCATGTATATCTCACTAGGTCAGGATATTAAACCTCCTCCATGTATATCTCACTAGGTCAGGATATTAAACCTCCATGTATATCTCACTAGGTCAGGATATTAAACCTCCATGTATATCTCACTAGGTCAGGATATTAAACCTCCTCCATGTATATCTAACTAGATCAGGATATTAGACCTCCTCCATGTATATCTCACTTGGTCAGGGTATTAAACCTCCATGTATATCTCACTAGGTCAGGAAATTAAACCTCCATGTATATCTCACTAGGTCAGGATATTAAACCTCCTCCATGTATATCTCACTAGGTCAGGTTATTAAACCTCCATGTATATCTCACTAGGTCAGGTTATTAAACCTCCATGTATATCTCACTAGGTCAGGAAATTAAACCTCCTACATGTAGATCTCACTAGGTCAGGATATTAAACCTCCTCCATGTATATCTCACTAGGTCAGGATATTAAACCTCCATGTATATCTAACTAGATCAGGATATTAGACCTCCTCCATGCATATCTCACTAGGTCAGGATATTAGACCTCCTCCATGTATATCTCACTTGGTCAGGGTATTAAACCTCCTCCATGTATATCTCACTAGGTCAGGATATTAAACCTCCATGTATATCTCACTAGGTCAGGATATTAAACCTCCATGTATATCTCACTAGGTCAGGATATTAAACCTCATCCATGTATATCTCACTAGGTCAGGATATTAAACCTCCTCCATGTATATCTCACTAGGTCAGGATATTAAACCTCCTCCATGTATATCTCACTAGGTCAGGATATTAAACCTCCTCCATGTATATCTCACTAGGTCAGGATAAAACTCCTCCATGTATATCTCAGTAGGTCAGGTTATTAAACCTCCATGTATATATCACTAGGTCAGGATATTAAACCTCCATGTATATATCACTAGGTCAGGATATTAAACCTCCATGTATATCTCACTAGGTCAGGATATTAAACCTCCTCCATGTATATCTCACTAGGTCAGGATATTAAACCTCCACCATGTATATCTCACTAGGTCAGGATATTAAACCTACTCCATGTATATCTCACTAGGTCAGGATATTAAACCTCCTCCATGTATATCTCACTAGGTCAGGATATTAAACCTCATCCATGCATATCTCACTAGGTCAGGACATTAAACCTCAATGTATATCTCACTAGGTCAGGATATTAAACCTCCTCCATGTATATCTCACTAGGTCAGGATATTAAACCTACTCCATGTATATCTCACTAGGTCAGGATATTAAACCTCCTCCATGTATATCTCACTAGGTCAGGATATTAAACCTCCTACATGTATATCTCACTAGGTCAGGATATTAAACCTCCTCCATGTATATCTCACTAGGTCAGGATATTAAACCTCCTCCATGTATATCTCACTAGGTCAGGATATTAAACCTCCATGTATATCTCACTAGGTCAGGATATTAAACCTCCATGTATATCTCACTAGATCAGGATCTTAAACCTCCATATATATCTCACTATGTCAGGATATTGAACCTCCTCCATGTATATCTCACTAGGTCAGGGTATTAAACCTCCTCCATGTATATCTCACTAGGTCAGGATATTAAACCTCCTCCATGTATATCTCACTAGGTCAGGATGTTAAACCTCCTCCATGTAAATATCACTAGGTCAGGATATTAAACCTCCATGTATATCTCACTAGGTCAGGGAATTAAAACTCCTCCATGTATATCTCACTAGGTCAGGATGTTAAACCTCCTCCATGTATATCTCACTAGGTCAGGATATTAAACCTCATCCATGTATATCTCACTTGGTCAGGGTATTAAACCTCCATGTATATCTCACTAGGTCAGGATATTAAACCTCCTCCATGTATATCTCACTAGGTCAGGATGTTAAACCTCCTCCATGTATATCTCACTAGGTCAGGATATTAAACCTCCATGTATATCTAACTAGATCAGGATATTAGACCTCCTCCATGTATATCTCACTTGGTCAGGGTATTAAACCTCCTCCATGTATATCTCACTTGGTCAGGGTATTAAACCTCCTCCATGTATATCTCACTAGGTCAGGATATTAAACCTCCATGTATATCTCACTATGTCAGGATATTAAACCTCCATGTATATCTCACTAGGTCAGGATATTAAACCTCCTCCATGTATATCTCACTAGATCAGGATATTAAACCTCCTACATGTATATCTCACTAGGTCAGGATATTAAACCTCCTCCATGTATATCTCACTAGGTCAGGATATTAAACCTCCTCCATGTAAATATCACTAGGTCAGGATATTAAACCTCCATGTATATCTCAGTAGGTCAGGTTATTAAACCTCCATGTATATCTCACTAGGTCAGGGTATTAAACCTCCATGTATATATCACTACGTCAGGATATTAAACCTCCTCCATGTATATCTCACTAGGTCAGGATATTAAACCTCCATGTATATCTCACTAGGTCAGGATATTAAACCTCCATGTATATCTCACTAGATCAGGATCTTAAACCTCCATATATATCTCACTATGTCAGGATATTAAACCTCCTCCATGTATATCTCAGTAGGTCAGGTTATTAAACCTCCATGTAAATATCACTAGGTCAGGATATTAAACCTCCATGTATATCTCACTAGGTCAGGGAATTAAAACTCCTCCATGTATATCTCACTAGGTCAGGATGTTAAACCTCCTCCATGTATATCTCACTAGGTCAGGATATTAAACCTCATCCATGTATATCTCACTTGGTCAGGGTATTAAACCTCCATGTATATCTCACTAGGTCAGGATATTAAACCTCCTCCATGTATATCTCACTAGGTCAGGATGTTAAACCTCCTCCATGTATATCTCACTAGGTCAGGATATTAAACCTCCATGTATATCTAACTAGATCAGGATATTAGACCTCCTCCATGTATATCTCACTTGGTCAGGGTATTAAACCTCCTCCATGTATATCTCACTAGGTCAGGATATTAAACCTCCATGTATATCTCACTATGTCAGGATATTAAACCTCCATGTATATCTCACTAGGTCAGGATATTAAACCTCCTCCATGTATATCTCACTAGGTCAGGATATTAAACCTCCTACATGTATATCTCACTAGATCAGGATATTAAACCTCCTCCATGTATATCTCACTAGGTCAGGATATTAAACCTCCTCCATGTATATCTCACTAGGTCAGGATATTAAACCTCCTCCATGTAAATATCACTAGGTCAGGATATTAAACCTCCATGTATATCTCAGTAGGTCAGGTTATTAAACCTCCATGTATATCTCACTAGGTCAGGGTATTAAACCTCCATGTATATATCACTACGTCAGGATATTAAACCTCCTCCATGTATATCTCACTAGGTCAGGATATTAAACCTCCTCCATGTATATCTCACTAGGTCAGGATATTAAACCTCCATGTATATCTCACTAGGTCAGGATATTAAACCTCCTCCATGTATATCTCACTAGGTCAGGATATTAAACCTACTCCATGTATATCTCACTAGGTCAGGATATTAAACCTCCTCCATGTATATCTCACTAGGTCAGGATATTAAAAGTCCTCCATGTATATCTCACTAGGTCAGGATATTAAACCTCCTCCATGTATATCTCAGTAGGTCAGGTTATTAAACCTCCATGTATATATCACTACGTCAGGATATTAAACCTCCTCCATGTATATCTCACTAGGTCAGGATATTAAACCTCCTCCATGTATATCTCACTAGGTCAGGATATTAAACCTCCATGTATATCTCACTAGGTCAGGATATTAAACCTACTCCATGTATATCTCACTAGGTCAGGATATTAAACCTCCTCCATGTATATCTCACTAGGTCAGGATATTAAACCTCCTCCATGTATATCTCACTAGGTCAGGATATTAAACCTCCATGTATATTTCACTAGGTCAGGATATTAAACCTCCTACATGTATATCTCACTAGGTCAGGATATTAAACCTCCTCCATGTAGATCTCACTAGGTCAGGATATTAAACCTCCTCCATGTATATCTCACTAGGTCAGGATATTAAACCTCCATGTATATCTCACGAGGTCAGGATATTAAACCTCCATGTATATCTCACTAGGTCAGGATATTAAACCTCCATGTATATCTCACTAGATCAGGATATTAAACCTCCATGTAGATCTCACTAGGTCAGGATATTAAACCTCCATGTATATCTCACTAGGTCAGGATATTAAACCTCCATGTATATCTCACTAGGTCAGGATATTAAACCTCCATGTATATCTCACTAGATCAGGATATTAAACCTCCATGTAGATCTCACTAGGTCAGGATATTAAACCTCCATGTATATCTCACTAGGTCAGGATATTAAACCTCCATGTATATCTCACTAGGTCAGGATATTAAACCTCCATGTATATCTCACTAGGTCAGGATATTAAACCTCCTCCATGTATATCTCACTAGGTCAGGATATTAAACCTCCATGTATATCTCACTAGGTCAGGATATTAAACCTCCATGTATATCTCACTAGGTCAGGATATTAAACCTCCTCCATGTAGATCTCACTAGGTCAGGGTATTAAACCTCATCCATGTATATCTCACTAGGTCAGGATATTAAACCTCCTCCATGTATATCTCACTTGGTCAGGGTATTAAACCTCCTCCATGTATATCTCACTAGGTCAGGATATTAAACCTCCTCCATGTAGATCTCACTAGGTCAGGATATTAAACCTCCTCCATGTATATCTCACTAGGTCAGGATATTAAACCTCATCCATGTATATCTCACTAGGTCAGGATATTAAACCTCCTCCATGTATATCTCACTAGGTCAGGATATTAAACCTCCTCCATGTATATCTCACTAGGTCAGGATATTAAACCTCCTCCATGTATATCTCACTAGGTCAGGATATTAAACCTCCTCCATGAATATCTCACTAGGTCAGGATATTAAACCTCCATGTATATCTCACTATGTCAGGATATTAAACCTCCTCCATGTATATCTCACTAGGTCAGGATATTAAACCTCCATGTATATCTCACTAGGTCAGGATATTAAACCTCCATGTATATCTAACTAGATCAGGGTATTAAACCTCCTCCATGTATATCTCACTAGGTCAGGATATTAAACCTCCATGTATATCTCACTATGTCAGGACATTAAACCTCAATGTATATCTCACTAGGTCAGGATATTAAACCTCCTCCATGTATATCTCACTAGGTCAGGATATTAAACCTACTCCATGTATATCTCACTAGGTCAGGATATTAAACCTCCTCCATGTATATCTCACTAGGTCAGGGTATTAAACCTCCTCCATGTATATCTCACTAGGTCAGGATATTAAACCTCCTCCATGTATATCTCACTAGGTCAGGATATTAAACCTCCTCCATGTATATCTCACTAGGTCAGGATATTAAACCTCCATGTATATTTCACTAGGTCAGGATATTAAACCTCCTCCATGTAGATCTCACTAGGTCAGGATATTAAACCTCCTCCATGTATATCTCACTAGGTCAGGATATTAAACCTCCTCCATGTATATCTCACTAGGTCAGGATATTAAACCTCCTCCATGTATATCTCACTAGGTCAGGATATTAAACCTCCTCCATGTATATCTCACTAGGTCAGGATATTAAACCTCCTCCATGTATATCTCACTAGGTCAGGATATTAAACCTCCTCCATGAATATCTTACTAGGTCAGGATATTAAACCTCCATGTATATCTCACTAGATCAGGATATTAGACCTCCTCCATGCATATCTCACTAGGTCAGGTTATTAAACCTCCATGTATATATCACTAGGTCAGGATATTAAACCTCATCCATGTATATCTCACTAGGTCAGGATGTTAAACCTCCTCCATGTATATCTCACTAGGTCAGGATATTAAACCTCCTTGTATATCTCACTATGTCAGGATATTAAACCTCCATGTATATCTCACTAGGTCAGGATATTAAACCTCCTCCATGTATATCTCACTAGGTCAGGATATTAAACCTCCATGTATATCTCACTAGGTCAGGATATTAAACCTCCTCCATGTATATCTCACTAGGTCAGGATATTAAACCTCCTCCATGTATATCTCACTAGGTCAGGATATTAAACCTCCTCCATGTATATCTCACTAGGTCAGGATATTAAAAGTCCTCCATGTATATATCACTAGGTCAGGATATTAAACCTCCTCCATGTATATCTCACTAGATCAGTATATTAAACCTCAATGTATATCTCACTAGGTCAGGATATTAAACCTCCTCCATGTATATCTCACTAGGTCAGGATATTAAACCTCCTCCATGTATATCTCACTAGGTCAGTATATTAAACATCAATGTATATCTCACTAGGTCAGGATATTAAACCTCCTCCATGTATATCTCACTAGGTCAGGATATTAAACCTCATCCATGTATATCTCACTAGGTCAGGATATTAAACCTCCATGTATATCTCACTAGGTCAGGATATTAAACCTCATCCATGTATATCTCACTAGGTCAGGATATTAAACCTCCTCCATGTATATCTCACTAGGTCAGGATATTAAACCTCCATGTATATCTCACTAGGTCAGGATATTAAACCTCCTCCATGTATATCTCACTAGGTCAGGTTATTAAACCTCCATGTATATCTCACTAGGTCAGGGTATTAAACCTCCATGTATATCTCACTAGGTCAGGATATTAATTTCCTTAAGATGTCCTTAAGTGCATGAGGGTGATAGTTTGTAGTGTGATTTCCTTTACGGTCCATAGAGGTATTTAAAACCATATTATAATCTCCCACCATAATAACATAGTGTGTTGCTTGTAGGATTGATCAATTATTACATGCATTTTCAAAGAAGTGTGGATCATAATTTTTTGGACCGTATAGATTAATGAGCCAAATGTGTTTATTGTCCAATAACATATTTAAAATAATCCATCGACCTTGAGGATCTGTTTGGACAATTTGCACATTAGGATCAAAAATACAGTTAATTAATATCATCAACCCTTTTGAATTTCTTTGCCCATGGGAGAAATATATTCCCCCCCCTGACCTTTTCCACAACACTTCATCTAAAATTATTGAAGGAGTTTCCTGTAAACAATAGATATTATATTCCTTCTCTTTTAGCCAGGTAAATACTGATGGTGTCACGCCCTGACCACAGAGAGCCCTCGGTTCTCTATGGTGTTGTAGGGCAGGGCGTGACTAGGGGGGTGTAATAGTCAATGTATTTCTATGTTTGGGATTGAGTATGGTTCCCAATTAGAGGCAGCCGATTATCATTGTCTCCAATTGTCTCTAATTCCGGCACAGACAGAAGAGGACTGGCTACCCCTCATAGCCTGGTTCCTCTCTAGGTTTCTTCCTAGGTTCTGGCCTTTCTAGGGAGTTTTTCCTAGCCACCGTGCTTCTACACCTGCATTGCTTGCTGTTTGGGGTTTTAGGCTGGGTTTGAGACATCAGCTGATGTACGAAGGGCTATATAAATACATTTGATTTGATTTGAATTGGGGATCCTCTTTAAGGTGTCCTTGTTCCCACCTTCTTGATATTGTTTGTGTATGCGCTGGTTGCACTACGTTACTCTACGTTTCATTGCTTGTTTATTGTTTTTGTTGAGAAGTTCCACTTTTAATAAAGATGTGGAATTCTGACCCCGCTGTGACCTTGGTCCGTCCATTATAACAAACGTGACAGATCGTCTTTTCATATTATCTGCTAAGCCATTCAATTATAATTATATAATTATTATATTATATTATATAAATAAACTATACTTATTTCACCATTTACCATAATAAGATACAAGTTTCAAATCTATTTGTCATAATTCATGTTTGTAAACTCACTGTTACAGAGTACCATGGTGATTGAGGGTTCATAAAGCTGTACCATGATATTTGCATTGTTACTCAGTAAACCTTGTTCCCCACTATTCAACTCACTTAGAGCCCCTCCCCATCCCGATTTGGGTTGCCATCCCAGTGACCGACAGACCACAACCGACCCCCCCGGATCCCATGCCCCCCCCAGAGAGACCGGGACCCATCCTTTGAAAACACCGTGACACCCACAGAACAGAAGCAGATCAACCATCAAAAGCATCTTCATCGCCATCACCTCGATTTGTATTATATATAGTATATACAGTAAGTGTCAAAAGTTTGGACACATCTACTTATACAAGGGTTTTTCCAGCCGCACGCACCAATGTGTCGGAGGAAACACTGTCCAAAGTCAGCTTGCAGGCACCCGGCCCGCCACAAGGAGTCGCTAGAGCGCGTTGGGACAAGGACATCCCGGCCGGCCAAACCCTCCCCTAACCCGGACGACGCTGGGCCAAACCCTCCCCTAACCCGGACTACGCTGGGCCAAACCCTCCCCTAACCCGGACGACGCTGGGCCAAACCCTCCCCTAACCCGGACGACGCTGGGCCAAACCCTCCCCTAACCCGGACGACGCTGGGCCAAACCCTCCCCTGACCCGGACGACGCTGGGCCAAACCCTCCCCTAACCCAGACAGCATGGGACAAACCATCCCCTAACCCCACCTCATGGTGGCGCACATCTCCCGGTCACGGTCGGCTGTGACACATCCTGGGATCGAAAACGGGTCTGTAGTGACGCCTCAAGCGCTGCGACGCAGTGCCTTTGTCCCCACCACAAGGTGCACCTGTGTAATGATCATGCTGTTTCATCAGCTTCTTGATACGCCACACCTGTCAGGTGGATCCATTATCTTGGCAAAGGACAAATGCTCACTAACAGGGATGTAAACACATGTGTGTCCAGTTTGAGAGACACTTCTGGGATGTTTTACACACTGGGTTTATATTTCTGTTCAGTATTATGATCACTGCATCTGATGGATCTGGATCCTGCGTTAGAGCTGAAAACACCCCTGTATTAATGTGTACAACAGTATTCTCCTCCAGAGCAACAGTCTTTCAGTTAGAGATGAGTTACTGTACTGACTACTGTACTGACTACTGTACTGACTACTGTACTGACTACTGCACTGACTACTGCACTAACTACTGTACTGACTACTGAAGTGACAGCTGTACTGACTACTGTACTGACTACTGCACTGACTACTGCACTAACTACTGTACTGACTACTGAAGTGACAGCTGTACTGACTACTGTACTGACTACTGTACTGACTACTGTACTGACTACTGTACTGACTACTGTACTGACTACTGTAGTGACAGCTGTACTGACTGCTGTACTGACTACTGAAGTGACAGCTGTACTGACTACGGTAGTGACTACTGTACTGACTACTGTAGTGACTGTTCTGTACCGACTAATGTACTGACTACTGTACTGACTGCTGTACTGACTACTGTACTGACTACTGTACTGACTACTGTACTGACTACAGTACTGACTACTGTACTGACTACTGTACTGACTACAGTACTGACTACTGTACTGACTACTGTACTGACTACTGTAGTGACTACTGTACTGACTACTGTACTGACTACTGTACTGACTACTGTACTGACTACTGTAGTGAAAGCTGTACTGACTGCTGTACTGACTACTGTACTGACTACTGAAGTGACAGCTGTACTGACTACGGTAGTGACTACTGTACTGACTACTGTAGTGACTGTTCTGTACCGACTAATGTACTGACTACTGTACTGACTACTGTACTGACTACTGTACTGACTACTGTAGTGACAGCTGTACTGACTACTGTACTGAATACTGTAGTGACTACTGTAGTGACTACTGTACTGACTACTGTAGTGACTACTGTACTGACTACTGAAATGACAGCTGTACTGACAACTGTACTGACTACTGTACTGAGGGCTGTACTGACTACTGTACTGACTACTGTACTGACTACTGTACTGAGTGCTGTACTGACTACTGTAGTGACAGCTGTACTGACTACTGAAGTGACAGTTGTACTGACTACTGTAGTGACAGCTGTACTGACTACTGTAGTGACTACTGAAGTGACAGCTGTACTGACTACTGTAGTGACAGCTGTACTGACTACTGTAGTGACAGCTGTACTGACTAATGTAGTGACAGCTGTACTGACTACTGTAGTGACAGCTGTACTGACTGCTGTAGTGACTGCTGTAGTGACTGCTGTAGTGACTACTGTAGTGACTACTGTAGTGACTACTGTAGTGACTGCTGTAGTGACTGCTGTAGTGACTGCTGTAGTGACAGCTGTACTGACTACTGTAGTGACTGCTGTAGTGACTGCTGTAGTGACTACTGTAGTGAATATTGTAGTGAATGCTGTACTGACTACTGTAGTGACTGCTGTAGTGACTGCTGTAGTGACTGCTGTACTGACTACTGTAGTGACTGCTGTACTGACTACTGTATTGACTACTGTAGTGACTGCTGTACTGACTACTGAACTGACTACTGTACTGACTACTGTACTGACTACTGTACTGACTACTGTAGTGACTACTGTACTGACAGCAGTACTGACTACTGTAGTGACTGCTGTACTGACTACTGTATTGACTGCTGTACTGACTACTGTACTGACTACTGTAGTGACTACTGTACTGACAGCAGTACTGACTACTGTACTGACTTCTGTAGTGACTGCTGTACTGACTACTGTAGTGAATGCTGTCATGGCAGCTGTACTGACTACTGTACTGACTACCTAATTGACTACTGTACTGACAGCTGTACTGACTACTGTATTGACTACTGTACTGACTGCTGTACTGACTACTGTAGTGGCTGCTGTACTGACTACTGAAGTGACAACTGTAGTGACTACTGTAGTGACTGCTGTACTGACTACTGTAGTGACTACTGTACTGACTACTGTAGAGACTGATGTAGAGACCACTGTACTAACTACTGTACTGACTACTGTACTGACTACTGTAGTGAGTGACTGTGCTGTACTGAAGTGAGCTGTGCTGTACTGACTACTGTAGTGACAGCTGTACTGACTACTGTAGTGACTGCTGTACTGACTAGTGACTACTGTACTGACTACTGACTACTGTAGTGACTGCTGTACTGACTACTGTAGTGACTGCTGTACTGACTACTGTAGTGACTGTACTGTAGTGACTACTGTAGTGACTGTACTGACTACTGTACTGACTACTGTACTGACTACTGTACTGACTACTGTACTGAAGTGACAACTGACTACTGTACTGTAGTATGTGACTACTGTAGACTACTGACACTGTACTGACTACTGTACTGACTACTGTACTGACTACTGTAGTGACTGACTACTGAAGCTGTACTGTACTGTACTGACTGTAGTGACAGCTGTACTGACTGCTGTACTGACTACTGTGACACTGTACTGAGTGACAGCTGACTACTGTAGTGACACTGTACTGACTACTGACTACTGTACTGACTACTGTGTGACTGACTACTGTACTGACTGCTGTACTGACTACTGACTACTGTGACAGTGTACTGACTACTGTAGTGACAGCTGTACTGACTACTGTAGTGACTACTGTACTGACTACTGTACTGTAGTGACTGTCATGGCAGCTGTACTGACTACTGTAGTGACTACTGCTGACTACTGTACTGACTGTACTGTAGTATTGACTACTGTACTGACTGTACTGTACTGTACTGACTACTGTACTGACTACTGTAGTACTGACTACTGTAGTGACTGTAGTGACAGCAGTACTGACTACTGTAGTGACAGCTGTACTGACTACTGTAGTGACTACTGTAGCTGACTACTGTAGTGACTGACTACTGTACTGACTACTGTAGTGACTACTGTACTGACTACTACAGACTGTACTGACTACTGTAGTGACACTGTACTGTACTGACTACTGTAGTGAATGCTGTACTGACTACTGTACTGACTGCTGTACTGACTACTGTAGACTGTACTGACTACTGTACTGACGTGACTGTACTGTACTGACTACTAGTGACTACTGTACTGACTACTGTACTGACTACTGTAGTGACTACTGAAGTGACTGTACTGTACTGACTACTGTAGTGACAGCTGTACTGACAGCTGTAGTGACTACTGTAGTGACTGTACTGACTACTGTAGTAACTACTGTAGTGACAGCTGTACTGACTACTGTACTGACCACTGTATTGACTACTGTACTGACTGTGTAACTACTGTAGTGACAGCTGTACTGACTGCTGTAGTGACTACTGTAGTGACTACTGTACTGACTACTGTAGTGACTGCTGTACTGACTACTGTAGTGACTGCTGTAGAGAGCTGTACTGACTACTGTAGTGACTACTGTAGTGACTACTGTAGTGAATGCTGTACTGACTACTGTAGTGACTGCTGTACTGACTACTGAAGTAGCTGTACTAACTACTGTAGTGACAGCTGTACTGACTACTGTAGTGACTACTGAAGTGACAGCTGTACTGACTACTGTAGTGACAGCTGTACTGACTACTGTAGTGACACTGTACTGACTACTGTAGTGACAGCTGTACTGACTACTGTAGTGACTACTGTAGTGACTACTGTACTGACAGCTGTACTGACTACTGTAGTGACTACTGTAGTGTACTGAGTGACAGCTGTACTGACTACTGTATTGACTACTGTACTGACTACTGTACTGAGTGCTGTACTGACTACTGTAGTGACTGCTGTAGTGACTACTGTAGTAACAGCTGTACTGACTGCTGTAGTGACTACTGTAGTGACTACTGTAGTGACTGCTGTAGTGACTGCTGTAGTGACTGCTGTAGTGACAGCTGTACTGACTACTGTAGTGACTGCTGTAGTGACTGCTGTAGTGACTACTGTAGTGAATATTGTAGTGAATGCTGTACTGACTACTGTAGTGACTGCTGTAGTGACTGCTGTAGTGACTGCTGTAGTGACTACTGTAGTGAATATTGTAGTGACTGCTGTAATGACTACTGTAGTGACTGCTGTACTGACTACTGTATTGACTACTGTAGTGACTGCTGTACTGACTACTGTACTGACTACTGTACTGACTACTGTACTGACTACTGTACTGACTACTGTACTGACAGCAGTACTGACTACTGTAGTGACTACTGTACTGACTACTGTAGTGACTACTGTACTGACAGCAGTACTGACTACTGTACTGACTTCTGTAGTGACTGCTGTACTGACTACTGTAGTGAATGCTGTCATGGCAGCTGTACTGACTACTGTACTGACAGCTGTACTGACTACTGTATTGACTACTGTACTGACTGCTGTACTGACTACTGTAGTGGCTGCTGTACTGACTACTGAAGTGACAACTGTAGTGACTACTGTAGTGACTGCTGTACTGACTACTGTAGTGACTACTGTACTGACTACTGTAGAGACTGATGTAGAGACCACTGTACTAACTACTGTACTGACTACTGTACTGACTACTGTAGTGACAACTGAAGTGACTGTGCGGTACTGACTACTGTAGTGACAGCTGTACTGACTGCTGTAGTGACTACTGTAGTGACTACTGTACTGACTACTGTAGTGACTACTGTAGAGACTGCTGTACTGACTACTGTAGTGACTACTGTAGTGACTACTGTAGTGAATGCTGTACTGACTACTGTAGTGACTGCTGTACTGACTACTGTAGTGACTGCTGTACTGACTACTGTAGAGACGGATGTAGAGACCACTGTACTAACTACTGTACTGACTACTGTACTGACTACTGTAGTGACAACTGAAGTGACTGTGCTGTACTGACTACTGTAGTGACAGCTGTACTGACTGCTGTACTGACTACTGTAGTGACAGCTGTACTGACTACTGTAGTGACAGCTGTACTGACTAATGTAGTGACAGCTGTACTGACTACTGTAGTGACTACTGTAGTGACTACTGTACTGACAGCTGTACTGACTACTGTAGTGACTACTGTAGTGACTACTGTAGTGACAGCTGTACTGACTACTGTATTGACTACTGTACTGACTACTGTACTGAGTGTTGTAGTGACTACTGTAGTGACTGCTGTAGTGACTACTGAAGTGACAGCTGTACTGACTGCTGTAGTGACTACTGTAGTGACTACTGTAGTGACTGCTGTAGTGACTGCTGTAGTGACTGCTGTAGTGACAGCTGTACTGACTACTGTAGTGACTGCTGTAGTGACTGCTGTAGTGAATATTGTAGTGAATGCTGTACTGACTACTGTAGTGACTGCTGTAGTGACTGCTGTAGTGACTGCTGTAGTGACTACTGTAGTGAATATTGTAGTGACTGCTGTAATGACTACTGTAGTGACTGCTGTACTGACTACTGTATTGACTACTGTAGTGACTGCTGTACTGACTACTGTACTGACTACTGTACTGACTACTGTACTGACTACTGTACTGACTACTGTACTGACAGCAGTACTGACTACTGTAGTGACTACTGTACTGACTACTGTAGTGACTACTGTACTGACAGCAGTACTGACTACTGTACTGACTTCTGTAGTGACTGCTGTACTGACTACTGTAGTGAATGCTGTCATGGCAGATGTACTGACTACTGTACTGACTACCTAATTGACTACTGTACTGACAGCTGTACTGACTACTGTATTGACTACTGTACTGACTGCTGTACTGACTACTGTAGTGGCTGCTGTACTGACTACTGAAGTGACAACTGTAGTGACTACTGTAGTGACTGCTGTACTGACTACTGTAGTGACTACTGTACTGACTACTGTAGAGACTGATGTAGAGACCACTGTACTAACTACTGTACTGACTACTGTAGTGACTACTGTAGTGACAACTGAAGTGACTGTGCGGTACTGACTACTGTAGTGACAGCTGTACTGACTGCTGTAGTGACTACTGTAGTGACTACTGTACTGACTACTGTACTGACTACTGTAGTGACTACTGTAGTGACTGCTGTACTGACTACTGTAGTGACTACTGTAGTGACTACTGTAGTGAATGCTGTACTGACTACTGTAGTGACTGCTGTACTGACTACTGTAGTGACTGCTGTACTGACTACTGTAGAGACGGATGTAGAGACCACTGTACTAACTACTGTACTGACTACTGTACTGACTACTGTAGTGACAACTGAAGTGACTGTGCTGTACTGACTACTGTAGTGACAGCTGTACTGACTGCTGTACTGACTACTGAAGTGACAACTGTACTGACTACTGTAGTGAATGCTGTCGTGACAGCTGTACTGACTACTGTACTGACCACTGTATTGACTACTGTACTGATCGCTGTAGTAACTACTGTAGTGACAGCTGTACTGACTGCTGTAGTGACTACTGTAGTGACTACTGTACTGACTACTGTAGTGACTGCTGTACTGACTACTGTAGTGACTGCTGTAGAGACTGCTGTACTGACTACTGTAGTGACTACTGTAGTGACTACTGTAGTGAATGCTGTACTGACTACTGTAGTGACTGCTGTACTGACTACTGAAGTGACAGCTGTACTAACTACTGTAGTGACAGCTGTACTGACTACTGTAGTGACTACTGAAGTGACAGCTGTACTGACTACTGTAGTGACAGCTGTACTGACTACTGTAGTGACAGCTGTACTGACTAATGTAGTGACAGCTGTACTGACTACTGTAGTGACTACTGTAGTGACTACTGTACTGACAGCTGTACTGACTACTGTAGTGACTACTGTAGTGACTACTGTAGTGACAGCTGTACTGACTACTGTATTGACTACTGTACTGACTACTGTACTGAGTGCTGTACTGACTACTGTAGTGACTGCTGTAGTGACTACTGTAGTAACAGCTGTACTGACTGCTGTAGTGACTACTGTAGTGACTGCTGTAGTGACTGCTGTAGTGACTGCTGTAGTGACAGCTGTACTGACTACTGTAGTGACTGCTGTAGTGACTGCTGTAGTGACTACTGTAGTGAATATTGTAGTGAATGCTGTACTGACTACTGTAGTGACTGCTGTAGTGACTGCTGTAGTGACTGCTGTAGTGACTACTGTAGTGAATATTGTAGTGACTGCTGTAATGACTACTGTAGTGACTGCTGTACTGACTACTGTATTGACTACTGTAGTGACTGCTGTACTGACTACTGTACTGACTACTGTACTGACTACTGTACTGACTACTGTACTGACTACTGTACTGACAGCAGTACTGACTACTGTAGTGACTACTGTACTGACTACTGTAGTGACTACTGTACTGACAGCAGTACTGACTACTGTACTGACTTCTGTAGTGACTGCTGTACTGACTACTGTAGTGAATGCTGTCATGGCAGCTGTACTGACTACTGTACTGACAGCTGTACTGACTACTGTATTGACTACTGTACTGACTGCTGTACTGACTACTGTAGTGGCTGCTGTACTGACTACTGAAGTGACAACTGTAGTGACTACTGTAGTGACTGCTGTACTGACTACTGTAGTGACTACTGTACTGACTACTGTAGAGACTGATGTAGAGACCACTGTACTAACTACTGTACTGACTACTGTACTGACTACTGTAGTGACAACTGAAGTGACTGTGCGGTACTGACTACTGTAGTGACAGCTGTACTGACTGCTGTAGTGACTACTGTAGTGACTACTGTACTGACTACTGTAGTGACTACTGTAGAGACTGCTGTACTGACTACTGTAGTGACTACTGTAGTGACTACTGTAGTGAATGCTGTACTGACTACTGTAGTGACTGCTGTACTGACTACTGTAGTGACTGCTGTACTGACTACTGTAGAGACGGATGTAGAGACCACTGTACTAACTACTGTACTGACTACTGTACTGACTACTGTAGTGACAACTGAAGTGACTGTGCTGTACTGACTACTGTAGTGACAGCTGTACTGACTGCTGTACTGACTACTGAAGTGACAACTGTACTGACTACTGTAGTGAATGCTGTCGTGACAGCTGTACTGACTACTGTACTGACCACTGTATTGACTACTGTACTGATCGCTGTAGTAACTACTGTAGTGACAGCTGTACTGACTGCTGTAGTGACTACTGTAGTGACTACTGTACTGACTACTGTAGTGACTGCTGTACTGACTACTGTAGTGACTGCTGTAGAGACTGCTGTACTGACTACTGTAGTGACTACTGTAGTGACTACTGTAGTGAATGCTGTACTGACTACTGTAGTGACTGCTGTACTGACTACTGTAGTGACTACTGTACTGACTACTGTAGAGACTGATGTAGAGACCACTGTACTAACTACTGTACTGACTACTGTACTGACTACTGTAGTGACAACTGAATTGACTGTGCTCTACTGACTACTGTAGTGACTGCTGTAGTGACAGCTGTACTGACTACTGTAGTGACTACTGTAGAGACAGCTGTACTGACTGCTGTACTGACTGCTGTACTGACTACTGTAGTGACTACTGTACTGACTACTGAAGTGACTGTGCTGTACTGACTACTGTCGTGACAGCTGTACTGACTGCTGTACTGACTACTGTAGTAACTACTGTAGTGACTACTGTACTGACTACTCTAGTGAATGCTGTAGTGACAGCTGTACTGACTACTGTACTGACTACTGTAGTGACAGCTGTACTGAGTGTTGTACTGACTACTGTAGTGACTTCTGTCGTGACAGCTGTACTGAATACTGAAGTGACTACTGTTCTGACAACTGTATTGACTACTGTACTGATCACTGTAGTAACTACTGTAGTGACAGCTGTACTGACTGCTGTACTGACTACTGTAGTGACTGTTGTCATGACAGCTGTATTGACTACTGTACTGATCACTGTAGTAACTACTGTAGTGACAGCTGTACTGACTACTGTAGTGACTACTGTACTGACTACTGTAGTGACTGTTCTGTACTGACTACTGTACTGACTGTTCTGTACTGACTACTGTAGTGAATGCTGTAGTAACAACTGTACTGACAGCTGTACTGACTAATGTAGTGACTACTGTACTGACTACTGTACTGACTGTGCTGTACTGACTACTGTAGTGACAGCTGTACTGACTACTGTAGTGACTGCTGTACTGACAGCTGTACTGACTACTGTAGTGAATATTGTACTGACTACTGTAGTGACTACTGTACTGACTACTGTACTGACTACTGCAGTGACAGCTGTACTGACTACTGTAGTGACTACTGTAGTAACTACTGTACTAATTGCTGTACTGACTACTGTAGTAACTACTGTAGTGACAGCTGTACTGACTACTGTACTGACTACTGTACTGACTGTGCTGTACTGACTACTGTAGTGACAGCTGTACTGCCTACTGTAGTGACTACTGTACTGACTACTGTACTGACCACTGTACTGACTACTGTACTGACTACTGTACTGACTACTGCAGTGACAGCTGTACTGACTACTGTAGTGACTACTGTAGTAACTACTGTACTAATTGCTGTACTGACTACTGTAGTAACTACTGTAGTGACTACTGTACTGACTACTGTAGTAACTACTGTAGTGACAGCTGTACTGACTACTGTACTGACTACTGTACTGACTACTGTAGTGACAGCTGTACTGACTACTGTACTGACTACTGTACTGACTACTGTACTGACCACTGTACTGACTACTGTACTGACTACTGTACTGACTACTGTAGTAACTACTGTAGTGACAGCTGTACTGACTACTGTACTGACTACTGTACTGACTACTGTAGTGACAGCTGTACTGACTACTGTACTGACTACTGTACTGACCACTGTACTGACTACTGTACTGACTACTGTACTGACTACTGTAGGGAACAACCAGTGAAAATGTTTTCAGAAAGTCAGATCTTCAGACACAAACAAAGTGGAAGCATAACTACGGTTTTTAAATTGCTATGTGTGTAACCATGTGATTACAAGTTAGCATAAGTTTATGCAGCTATAAAAGCTGTAATTATGAATTGTGGTTTCATAAATCCCGCAGTCCCCAGAGCGAGGGCTTTCTGAGAGATGAAATACCTTTCTGTTCATTTGCTGCCTTTGATTCTGCTACTGTGTGGAGATGAGGGGGTTGGAGAGAGACAGTGGAGCATAACAAGGGAAATGAATTGGGGTTTTGGAATATAACACAGCGTTGCCAATCGCCAAGGAGACCCGCTGATGGATCCAAGAGATTTCATCATAGATCTGTTTCGCCTTTATTTGATTTAGTTCAATTACAGAACAGGCTTTTATTGATTTGGTTAAATATACTGCAGGCTTTTATTGATTTGGTTAAATATACTGTAGGCTTTTATTGATTTGGTTAAATATACTGTAGGCTTTTATTGATTTGGTTAAATATACTGCAGGCTTTTATTGATTTGGTTAAATATACTGTAGGCTTTTATTGATTTGGTTAAATATACTGTAGGCTTTTATTGATTTGGTTAAATATACTAAAGGCTTTTATTGATTTGGTTAAATATACTGTAGGCTTTTATTGATTTGGTTAAATATACTGCAGGCTTTTATTGATTTGGTTAAATATACTAAATGCTTTTATTGATTTGGTTAAATATACTAAAGGCTTTTATTGATTTGGTTAAATATACTGTAGGCTGTTATTGATTTGGTTAAATATACTGTAGGCTTTTATTGATTTGGTTAAATATACTAAAGGCTTTTATTGATTTGGTTAAATATACTAAAGGCTTTTATTGATTTGGTTAAATATACTGTAGGCTTTTATTGATTTGGTTAAATATACTGTAGGCTTTTATTGATTTGGTTAAATATACTAAAGGCTTTTATTGATTTGGTTAAATATACTGTAGGCTGTTATTGATTTGGTTAAATATACTGTAGGCTTTTATTGATTTGGTTAAATATACTGTAGGCTTTTATTGATTTGGTTAAATATACTGTAGGCTTTTATTGATTTGGTTAAATATACTAAAGGCTTTTATTGATTTGGTTAAATATACTGTAGGCTGTTATTGATTTGGTTAAATATACTGTAGGCTTTTATTGATTTGGTTAAATATACTAAATGCTTTTATTGATTTGGTTAAATATAGATCTGCCAGTCAGCCAGACTCTTCCAGATCTGCCAGTCAGCCAGACTTTTTCAGATCTGCCAGTCAGCCAGACTCTTCCAGATCTGCTAGTCAACCAGACTCCTACAGATCTGCTAGTCAACCAGACTCCTACAGATCTGCCAGTCAACCAGACTCTTCCAGATCTGCTAGTCAACCTGACTCTTCCAGATCTGCTAGTCAACCTGACTCTTCCAGATCCGCCAGTCAGCCAGGATCTGCCAGGACTGCCAGCCAGCCAGGATCTGCCGGATTCAACTACCTGGCTGGGCTTCCTCTCAGTGCTGGGCTTCCTCTCAGTGCTGGGCTTCCTCTGTCCCGAGCTGCTCCTCTGTCCCGAGCTGCCCCTCTGTCCCGAGCTGCCCCTCTGTCCCGAGCTGCCCCTCTGTCCCGAGCTGCCCCTCTGTCCCGAGCTGCCCCTCAGTCCAGTGGGGTTCTGGGTGAGGACTACTAGGCCATAGTCGGCGGCGAGGGTGGACAATCCTAGGACGCGAGGAGGGGGGACTAAGACATTCATAGAGTGGGTTCCACGTCCCGAGCCGGAGCCGCCACCATGGACAGACGCCCACCCGGACCCTCCCTATTGTTTTTGTTGTGCGTCCGGGAGACCGCACCTTAGGGGGGGGGGTTCTGTCACGCCCTGGTCTATATTTATTAGGTTATCTTCATTTATTGAGTCAGGCCAGGGTGTGACATGGGTTTATTTGTAGTGTGTTTCATCTTGGGGTTGTGTGGGGTGTACATATTAGTCTATGGCTGCCTGAGGCGGTTCTCAATCAGAGTCAGGTGATTATCGTTGTCTCTGATTGGGAACCATATTTAGGTAGCCTGGGTTTCACTGTGTGTTTGTGGGTGATTGTTCCTGTCTCTGTGTTTGTTGCACCAGTCAGGGCTGTTTCGGTTTTCGACGTTTGTTGTTTTGTATTGTTCGTGTTCTTCTTCATTAAAGATGTATCGAACGAACCACGTTGCATTTTGGTCCGATCCTTATTCCACCTCTTCGTCAGAGAAGGAGGGAGAAGAAAGCCGTTACAATTGTTATAATACCAGTTGTTATAATATATACTGTTATATATTGTTATAATGTATATTGTTATAATACCAGTTGTTATAATATATACTGTTATATATTGTTATAATGTATATTGTTATAATACCTGTTGTTATAATATATACTGTTATATATTGTTATAATACCTGTTGTTATAATATATATTGTCATAATACCTTTTGTTATAATATATATTGTTATAATACCTGTTGTTAAAATATATATTGTTATAATACCTGTTGTTATAATATATATTGTTAAAATATATATTGTTATAATACCTGTTGTTATAATATATTTTGTTTTAATACCTGTTGTTAAAATATATATTGTTATAATACCTGTTGTTATAATATATACTGTTATATATTGTTATTTTTATTTAATTTTTTATTTTACCTTTATTTAACTAGGCAAGTCAGTTAAGAACAAATTCTTATTTTCAATGACGGCCTAGGAACAGTGGGTTAACTGCCTGTTCAGGGGCAGAACAACAGATTTGTACCGGTTACTAGTCCAACGCTCTAACCACTAGGCTACCCTGCCGGCTACCCTACCCTGCCGCCCCTAATGTATATTGTTATAATACCTGTTGTTAAAATATATATTGTTATAATACTGGTTGTTATAATACATACTGTTATATATTGCTATAATATATTGTTATAATACTTGTTGTTATAATACATATTGTTATAATATATATTGTTATAATACCTTTTGTTATAATATATACTTTTTTTATTTATTTATTTTTTTTTTTACCTTTATTTAACTAGGCAAGTCAGTTAAGAACAAATTCTTATTTCCAATTTCCAATATTGTTATAATTTTTTATTTATTTTTTTTTACCTTTATTTAACTAGGCAAGTCAGTTAAGAACAAATTCTTATTTCCAATGACGGCCTAGGAACAGTGAGTTAACTGCCTTGTTCAGGGGCAGAACGACAGATTTGTACCTTGTCAGCTCGGGGATTTGAACTTGCAACCTTTCGGTTACTAGTCCAACGCTCAAACCACTAGGCTACCCTGCAGCCCCACTAGGCTACCCTACTTGTTGTTATAATTTATATTGTTATAATATATATTGTTATAATACCTGTTGTTATAATATATATTGTTATAATATATATATATATTGTTATAATACCTGTTGTTATAATATATAATGTTATAATATACATTCTTATAATATTTGTTGTTATAATACCTGTTACTAATCTCAACCTCAGTGCTTCATCTGTGCCAACACACTGGAGCAGAACCCCCAAAACGATCTGTTCTGTCTCTTATTGCTCCCCTCTCCCCCCTCCTCTGTCCTCTCTCTCCCTCCTCTGTCCTCTCTCTCCCTCCTCTGTCCTCTCTCCCCCTCCTCTGTCCTCTCTCCCCCTCTGTCCCTCTCTCCCCCTCCTCTGTCCTCTCTCCCCCTCCTCTGTCCTCTCTCCCCCTCCTCTGTCCTCTCTCCCCCCTCCTCTGTCCTCTGTCCTCTCTCCCCCTCCTTTGTCCTCTCTCCCCCTCCTCTGTCCTCTCTCCCTCGCCTCTGTCCTCTCTCCCCCTCCTCTGCCCCCTCTCCCCCCTCCTCTGTCCTCTCTCCCCCTCCTCTGTCCTCTCTCCCCCTCCTCTGACCTCTCTCCCCCTCCCCTGTCCTCTGTCCTCTCTCCCCCTCCTCTGGCCCCTCTCCCCCTCCTCTGTCCTCTCTCCCCCCTCCTCTGTCCCCTCTCCCCCTCCTCTGTCCTCTCTCCCCCTCCTTTGTCCTCTGTCCTCTCTCACCCTCCTCCTCCTCTGTCCCCTCTCCCCCCTCCTCTGTCCTCTCTCCCTCCTCTGTCCTCTCTCTCCCTCCTCTGTCCTCTCTCTCCCTCCTCTGTCCTCTCTCTCCCTCCTCTGTCCTCTCTCTCCCTCCTCTGTCCTCTCTCCCCCCTCCACTGTCCTCTCTCTCCCTCCTCTGTCCTCTCTCCCCCCTCCTCTGTCCTCTCTCCCCCCTCCTCTGTCCTCTCTCCCCCTCCTCTGACTTCTCTCCCCCTCCTCTGTCCTCTGTCCTCTCTCCCCCTCCTCTGTCCTCTCTCCCCCTCCTCTGTCCTCTCTCCCTCGCCTCTGTCCTCTCTCCCCCCCTCCTCTGCCCCCTCTCCCCCTCCTCTGTCCTCTCTCCCCCTCCTCTGACCTCTCTCCCCCCTCCTCTGTCCTCTGTCCTCTCTCCCCTCCTCTGTCCTCTCTCCCCCTCCTCTGTCCTCTCTCCCTCGCCTCTGACCTCTCTCCCCCTCCTTTGTCCTCTGTCCTCTCTCCCCCTCCTCTGTCCTCTCTCCCCCTCCTCTGACCTCTCTCCCCCTCCTCTGTCCTCTGTCCTCTCTCCCCCTCCTCTGTCCTCTCTCCCCCTCCTCTGTCCTCTCTCCCCCTCCTTTGTCCTCTGTCCTCTCTCCCCCTCCTCTGTACTCTCTCCCCCTCCTCTGACCTCTCTCCCCCTCCTCTGTCCTCTGTCCTCTCTCCCCCTCCTCTGTCCCCCTCCCCCTCCTCTGTCCTCTGTCCCTCTCCCCCTCCTCTGTCCTCTCTCCCCCTCCTCTGTCCTCTGTCCTCTCTCCCTCCTCTGTCCTCTCTCTCCCTCCTCTGTCCTCTCTCTCCCTCCTCTGTCCTCTCTCTCCCTCCTCTGTCCTCTCTCTCCCTCCTCTGCCCTCTCTCTCCCTCCTCTGTCCTCTCTCTCCCTCCCTCTGTCCTCTCTCTCCCTCCTCTGTCCTCTCTCCCCCTCCTCTGTCCTCTCTCCCCCTCCTCTGTCCTCTCTCTCTCCCTCCTCTGTCCTCTCTCTCTCCCTCCTCTGTCCTCTCTCCCCCTCCTCTGTCCTCTCTCCCCCCTCCTCTGTCCTCTCTCTCCCTCCTCTGTCCTCTGTCCTCTTTCTCCCTCCTCTGTCCTCTCTCCCCCTCCTCTGTCCCCTCTCCCCCTCCTCTGTCCTCTCTCCCCCACCTCTCCCCCTTCTCTGTCCCCTCTCCCCCCTTCTCTGTCCCCTCTCCCCGTCTCCCCCTCCTCTGTCCTCTCTCCCCCATCGGTTGTTTAGCAACAAAAACGATGCATGTGCAACCATGTGGTAAAACATAAATACATTTTGCACAATTTTGTCTCTCAAATACATCGTTACTGTTGTTGGTTAGCTAGCTAGCAATTTGTTTGCCATATTAGCATTAACATAAAATTTGGTAGCACCTTAATTGGGGAGAATGGGCTCGTGGTAATGAGTGGAATAGTGGAATGGTATCAAACACATGGTTTCTATTGTAGTTGTTAAAGAGAAACCCTGCATCACTGTGACAAGAGTGACTGGAGCGGACTTCGCTCTGTTCCAGACGTTATTATGAGCCGTCCTCCCCTCAGCTGCCTGGGATCAATATGCAGTCGTACCACCAAGCACTCAAAAGCACTGGGGATATTTTCATTGTACGTAATTTAATCCAACACCACCAGATGGCAGAATTGTTATTGTATTGAAACCACAACACCGGACTGCACACAGTGACCTACCACTGCAACGTACACAGTAGGAAGCCTAACATCCCCAACCTAACATCCCCAACCTCCCCAGTCTAACATCCCCAACCTCCCCAGCCTAACATCCCTAACCCTAACATCCCCAACCTCCCCAGCCTAACATCCCCAACCTCCCCAGCCTAACCTCCCCACCCTAACATCCCCAACCTAACATCCCCAACCTCCCCACCCTAACATCCCCAACCTCCCCAGCCTAACATCCCTAACCCTAACACCCCCAACCTCCCCATCCTAACATCCCCAACCTCCCCAGCCTAACATCCCTAACCCTAACATCCCCAACCTCCCCATCCTAACATCCCCAACCTCCCCATCCTAACATCCCCAACCTCCCCAGCCTAACATCCCTAACCCTAACAACCCCAACCTCCCCATCCTAACATCCCAACCTCCCCAGCCTAACATCCCTAACCCTAACATCCCCAACCTCCCCATCCTAACATCCCCTACCTCCCCATCCTAACATCCCCAACCTCCCCAACCTAACATCCCTAACCCTAACATCCCCAACCTCCCCAGCCTAACATCCCTAACCCTAATATCCCCAACCTCCCCAGCCTAACATCCCTAACCCTAATATCCCCAACCTCCCCAGCCTAACATCCTAACCTCCCCATCCTAACATCCCCAACCTCCCCAGCCTAACATCCCCAACCTCCCCAGCCTAACATCCCCAACCTCCCCAGCCTAATATCCCCAACCTCCCCAGCCTAACATCCCCAACCTCCCCAGCCTAACATCCCTAACCCTAACATCCCCAACCTCCCCAGCCTAACATCCCCAACCTCCCCAGCCTAACATCCCCAACCTCCCCAGCCTAACATCCCCAACCTCCCCAGCCTAACATCCCTAACCTCCCCAGCCTAACATCCCCAACCTCCCCAGCCTAACATCCCCAACCTCCCCAGCCTAACATCCCCAACCTCCCAAGCCTAACATCCCTAACCTCCCCAGCCTAACATCCCTAACCTCCCCAGCCTAACATCCCCAACCTCCCCAGCCTAACATCCCTAACCTCCCCATCCTAACATCCCTAACCTCCCCACCTAACATCCCTAACCATCCCCATCCTAACATCCCTAACCTCCCCAGCCTAACATCCTAACCTAACATCCCCAACCTCCCCAGCCTAACATCCCCAACCTCCTGAGCCTAACATCCCCAACCTCCCCAGCCTAACATCCTAACCCTAACATCCCCAACCTCCTGAGCCTAACATCCCCAACCTCCCCAGCCTAACATCCCCAACCTCCCCATCCTAACATCCCCAACCTCCCCATCCTAACATCCCCAACCTCCCCAGCCTAACATCCCTAACCTCCCCAGCCTAACATCCCTAACCCTAACATCCCCAACCTCCCCAGCCTAACATCCCCAACCTCCCCATCCTAACATCCCTAACCTCCCCAGCCTAACATCCCTAACCCTAACATCCCCAACCTCCCCAGCCTAACATCCCTAACCTCCCCATCCTAACATCCCTAACCTAACATCCCCAACCTAACATCCCCAACCTCCCCAGCCTAACATCCCTAACCTCCCCATCCTAACATCCCCTGACCTAACATCCCCAACCTCTGAGCCCTAACATCCCTAACCTCTGAGCCTAACATCCCCAACCTAACATCCCCAACCTCCCCAGCCTAACATCCCCAACCTCCCCATCCTAACATCCCCAACCTCCTGACCTAACATCCAACCTCCCCAGCCTAACATCCCCTGACCTCCCCGTCCTAACATCCCTAACCTCTGACCTAACATCCTAACCTAACATCCCCAACCTCTGACCTAACATCCTAACCTCCCCATCCTAACATCCCTAACCTAACATCCCAACCTAACATCCCCAACCTCCCCAGCCTAACATCCCTAACCTCCCCATCCTAACATCCCCAACCTAACATCCCCAACCTCCCCAGCCTAACATCCCTAACCTCCCCATCCTAACATCCCCATCCTAACATCCCCAACCTCCTGACCTAACATCCCTGACCTCCTGAGCCTAACATCCCCAACCTCCCCATCCTAACATCCCTAACCTCTGACCCTAACATCCCTAACCCTAACATCCCCAACCTCCCCATCCTAACATCCCCAACCTCCCCATCCTAACATCCCCAACCTCCCCATCCTAACATCCCCAACCTCACCATCCTAACATCCCTAACCTCCCCAGCCTAACATCCCTAACCTCCCCATCCTAACATCCCTAACCTCCCCACCCTAACATCCCCAACCTCCCCAGCCTAACATCCCCAACCTCCCCAGCCTAACATCCCCAACCTCCCCAGCCTAACATCCCCAACCTCCCCAGCCTAACATCCCTAACCCTAACATCCCCAACCTCCCCAGCCTAACATCCCCAACCTCCCCATCCTAACATCCCCAACCTCCCCATCCTAACATCCCCAACCTCCCCAGCCTAACATCCCCAACCTCCCCAGCCTAACATCCCCAACCTCCCCAGCCTAACATCCCCAACCTCTGCCTAACATCCCCAACCTCCCCATCCTAACATCCCCAACCTCCCCATCCTAACATCCCCAACCTCCTGACCTAACATCCCCAACCTCCTGAGCCTAACATCCCCAACCTCCCCATCCTAACATCCCCAACCTCCCCATCCTAACATCCCCAACCTCCCCAGCCTAACATCCCCAACCTCCCCAGCCTAACATCCCTAACCTGAGCCTAACATCCCTAACCCTAACATCCCCAACTTCCCCAGCCTAACATTCCCAACCTCCCCAGCCTAACATCCCTAACCTCCCCAGCCCAACCTCCCCATCCTAACATCAACCTCCCCAGCCTAACATCCCTAACCTCACCATCCTAACATCCCCAACCTCCCAGCCTAACATCCCCAACCTCCCCAGCCTAACATCCCTAACCTCCCTGAGCCTAACATCCCTAACCCTAACATCCCCAACCTCCCCAGACTAACATCCCCAACCTCCCCAGCCTAACATCCCCAACCTCCCCATCCTAACATCCCCAACCTCCCCACCTAACATCCCTAACCTCCCCAGCCTAACATCCCTAACCTCCCCATCCTAACATCCCTACCCTACCCAGCCTAACATCCCTAACCTCCCCATCCTAACATCCCTAACCTCCCCAGCCTAACCCTAACATCCCCAACCTCCCCAGCCTAACATCCCTAACCTCCCCACCCTAACATCCCCAACCTAACATCCCCCAACCTCCCCAGCCTAACATCCCCAACCTCCCCAGCCTAACATCCCTAACCCTAACATCCCCAACCTCCCCAGCCTAACATCCCTAACCCTAACATCCCCAACCTCCCCAGCCCAACCTCCCCATCCTAACATCCCCAACCTCCCCAGCCTAACATCCCCAACCTCCCCAGCCTAACATCCCCAACCTCCCCATCCTAACATCCCCAACCTCCCCAGCCTAACATCCCCAACCTAACATCCCCAACCTCTCCAGCCTAACATCCCTAACCCTAACATCCCCAACCTCCCCAGCCTAACATCCCTAACCCTAATATCCCCAACCTCCCCACCCTAACATACCCAACCTCCCCACCCTAACATCCCCAACCTCCCCAGCCTAACATCCCTAACCCTAATATCCCCAACCTCCCCAGCCTAACATCCCTAATTCTAACATCCCCAACCTCCCCAGCCTAACATCCCTAACCCTAATATCCCCAACCTCCCCAGCCTAACATCCCTAACCTCCCCAGCCTAACATCCCTAACCCTAACATCCCCAACCTCCCCATCCTAACATCCCCAACTTCCCCAGCCTAACATCCCCAACCTCCCCAGCCTAACATCCCTAACCTCCCCAGCCTAACATCCCCAACCTCCCCAGCCTAACATCCCTAACCTCCCCAGCCTAACATCCCTAACCTCCCCAGCCTAACATCCCCAACCTCCCCATCCTAACATCCTTAACCTTCCCAGCCTAACATCCCTAACCTCCCCAGCCTAACATCCCTAACCTCCCCATCCTAACATCCCTAACCTCCCCATCCTAACATCCCTAACCCTAACATCCCCAACCTCCCCAGCCTAACATCCCTAACCTCCCCACCCTAACATACCCAACCTCCCCACCCTAACATCCCCAACCTCCCCATCCTAACATCCCTAACCTCCCCAGCCTAACATCCCTAACCCTAACATCCCCAACCTCCCCAGCCTAACATACCCAACCTCCCCACCCTAACATCCCCAACCTCCCCAGCCTAACATCCCTAACCCTAACATCCCCAACCTCCCCAGCCTAACATCCCCAACCTCCCCACCCTAACATACCCAACCTCCCCACCCTAACATCCCCAACCTCCCCACCCTAACATACCCAACCTCCCCACCCTAATATCCCCAACCTCCCCAGCCTAACATCCCTAATTCTAACATCCCCAACCTCCCAGCCTAACATCCCTAACCCTAATATCCCCAACCTCCCCAGCCTAACATCCCTAACCTCCCCAGCCTAACATCCCTAACCCTAACATCCCCAACCTCCCCAGCCTAATATCCCCAACCTCCCCAGCCTAACATCCCTAACCTCCCCAGCCTAACATCCCCAACCTCCTGAGCCTAACATCCCTAACCTCCCCAGCCTAACATCCTAACCCTAACATCCCCAACTTCCCAGCCTAATATCCCCAACCTCCCCAGCCTAACATCCCTAACCTCCCCAGCCTAACATCCCCAACCTCCCCAGCCTAACATCCCCAACCTCCCCAGCCTAACATCCCCAACCTCCCCAGCCTAACATCCCTAACCCTAACATCCCCAACTTCCCCATCCTAACATCCCCAACCTCCCCAGCCTAACATCCCCAACCTCCCCAGCCTAACATCCCTAACCCTAACATCCCCAACTTCCCCATCCTAACATCCCCAACCTCCCCAGCCTAACATCCCTAACCTCCCCAGCCTAACATCCCTAACCTCCCCAGCCTAACATCCCTAACCCTAACATCCCCAACTTCCCCATCCTAACATCCCCAACCTCCCCATCCTAACATCCCCAACCTCCCCAGCCTAACATCCCTAACCTCCCCAGCCTAACATCCCCAACCTCCCCAGCCTAACATCCCCAACCTCCCCAGCCTAACATCCCTAACCTCCCCACCCTAACATCCCCAACCTCCCCAGCCTAACATCCCCAACCTCCCCAGCCTAACATCCCCAACCTCCCCAGCCTAACATCCTAACCCTAACATCCCCAACCCTAACATCCCCAACCTCCCCATCCTAACATCCCCAACAACCCCATCCTAACATCCCTAACCTCCCCATCCTAACATCCCCAACCTCCCCAGCCTAATATCCCCAACCTCCCCAGCCTAACATCCCTAACCTCCCCAGCCTAACATCCCCAACCTCCCCAGCCTAACATCCCTAACCCTAACATCCCCAACCTCCCCAGCCTAACATCCCTAACCTCCCCAGCCTAACATCCCTAACCTCCCCACCCTAACATCCCCAACCTCCCCATCCTAACATCCCCAACAACCCCATCCTAACATCCCTAACCTCCCCATCCTAACATCCCCAACCTCCCCAGCCTAACATCCCCAACCTCCCCAGCCTAACATCCCTAACCTCCCCAGCCTAACATCCCCAACCTCCCCAGCCTAACATCCCCAACCTCCCCAGCCTAACATCCCTAACCTCCCCAGCCTAACATCCCTAACCTCCCCAGCCTAACATCCCTAACCTCCCCAGCCTAACATCCCTAACCTCCCCAGCCTAACATCCCCAACCTCCCCAGCCTAACATCCCCTAACCTCCCAGCCTAACATCCCCAACCTCCCCAGCCTAACATCCCTAACCCTAACATCCCCAACCTCCCCAGCCTAACATCCCTAACCTCCCCAGCCTAACATCCCTAACCTCCCCAGCCTAACATCCCTAACCTCCCCAGCCTAACATCCCCAACCTCCCCACCCTAACATCCCTAACCCTAACATCCCCAACCTCCCCAGCCTAACATCCCTAACCTCCCCAGCCTAACATCCCTAACCTCCCCAGCCTAACATCCCTAACCTCCCCAGCCTAACATCCCTAACCTCCCCAGCCTAACATCCCCATCCTAACATCCCCAACCTCCCCAGCCTAACATCCCTAACCTCCCCAGCCTAACATCCCCAACCTCCCCATCCTAACATCCCCAACCTCCCCATCCTAACATCCCTAACCCTAACATCCCCAACCTCCCCAGCCTAACATCCCTAACCTCCCCAGCCTAACATCCCCAACCTCCCCAGCCTAACATCCCTAACCTCCCCAGCCTAACATCCCTAACCTCCCCAGCCTAACATCCCCATCCTAACATCCCCAACCTCCCCAGCCTAACATCCCTAACCTCCCCAGCCTAACATCCCCATCCTAACATCCCTAACCTCCCCAGCCTAACATCCCCATCCTAACATCCCCAACCTCCCCAGCCTAATATCCCTAACCTCCCCAGCCTAACATCCCTAACCTCCCCAGCCTAACATCCCCATCCTAACATCCCCAACCTCCCCAGCCTAACATCCCTAACCTCCCCAGCCTAACATCCCCAACCTCCCCAGCCTAACATCCCCAACCTCCCCAGCCTAACATCCCTAACCTCCCCAGCCTAACATCCCCAACCTCCCCAGCCTAACATCCCTAACCTCCCCAGCCTAACATCCCCATCCTAACATCCCCAACCTCCCCAGCCTAATATCCCCAACCTCCCCAGCCTAACATCCCTAACCCTAACATCCCTAACCTCCCCAGCCTAACATCCCTAACCCTAGCACCCCCAACCTCCCCACCCTAACATCCCCAACCTCCCCAGCCTAACATCCCTAACCCTAACATCCCCAACCATACCGACCAACCATGCCACAACCAGTATAGAGCCTACCCTGCTGCACAGCCATAGACCTAGTTAGTTTACCACAACACCAACTCACACACAGGACATGGCCTACTGCAACACACATATGTAGGTCGAATCAGAAAATACATAGACTACTGCAACACCACAAAGATTAATGTCTGTCTGGTGCATCGGTCAGTCACAGAGATCAACATCTTTCCATTGCAGTGTATCAACCAGAACGGTGACTCAGTGTTCCATGTCATATCATACAGTGTGGCTTTCTGACAGTGTTCCAGGTCATATCATATAATATAGTGCTGCTTTATGTCTCAGTGTTCCAGGTCATATCATATAATATAGTGTTGCTTTCTGTCTAAGTGTTCCAGGTCTTATCATATATAGTGCTGCTTTCTGATAGTGTTCCAGGTCATATCATATAATATAGTGCTGCTTTCTGACAGTGTTCCAGGTCATATCATATAATATAGTGCTGCTTTCTGACAGTGTTCCAGGTCATATCATATAATATAGTGCTGCTTTCTGACAGTGTTCCAGGTCATATCATATAATATAGTGCTGCTTTATGTCTCAGTGTTCCAGGTCATATCATATAATATAGTGTTGCTTTATGTCTCAAAGTTCCAGGTCATATCAAATAATATAGTGCTGCTTTCTGACAGTGTTCCAGGTCATATCATATAATATAGTGCTGCTTTCTGACAGTGTTCCAGGTCATATCATATAATATAGTGCTGCTTTCTGACAGTGTTCCAGGTCATATCATATAATATATTGCTGCTTGCTGACAGTGTTCCAGGTCATATCATATAATATAGTGCTGCTTTCTGACAGTGTTCCAGGTCATATCATATAATATAGTGCTGCTTTCTGACAGTGTTTCAGGTCATATCATATAATATAGTGCTGCTTTATGTCTCAGTGTTCCAGGTCATATCATATAATATAGTGCTGCTTTCTGACAGTGTTCCAGGTCATATCATATAATATAGTGCTGCTTTTTCACAGTGTTCCAGGTCATATAATATAATATAGTGCTGCTTTCTGACAGTGTTCCAGGTCATATCATATAATATAGTGCTGCTTTCTGACAATGTTCCAGGTTATATCATATAATATAGTGCTGCTTTCTGACAGTGTTCCAGGTCATATAAAAAATATAGTGCTGCTTTCTGACAATGTTCCAGGTCATATAATATAGTGCTGCTTTCTGACAGTGTTCCAGGTCATATCATATAATATAGTGCTGCTTTCTGACAGTGTTCCAGGTCATATCATATAATATAGTGCTGCTTTCTGACAGTGTTCCAGGTCATATCATATAATATAGTGCTGCTTTCTGACAGTGTTCCATGTCATATCATATAATATAGTGTTGCTTTCTGACAATGTTCCAGGTCATATCATATAATATAGTGCTGCTTTCTGACAGTGTTCCAGGTCATATCATATAATATAGTGCTGCTTTCTAACAGTGTTCCAGGTCATATCATATAATATAGTGTTGCTTTCTGACAGTGTTCCAGGTCATATCATATAATATAGTGTTGCTTTCTGACAGTGTTCCAGGTCATATCATATAATATAGTGTTGCTTTCTGACAGTGTTCCAGGTCATATCATATAATATAGTGTGGCTTTCTGACAGTGTTCCAGGTCATATCATATAATATAGTGTTGCTTTCTGACAGTGTTCCAGGTCATAAGTCAGAAGTTTACGTACACCTTAGCCAAATACATTTAAACTCAGTTTTTTCATAATTCCTGACATTTAATCCTGGTAAAAAGTCCCTGTCTTAGGTCAGTTAGGATCACCACTTTATTTTAAGAATGTGAAATGTCAGAATAATAGTAGAGAGAATGATTTATTTCAGCTTTTATTTCTTTCATCGCATTCCCGGTGTGTCAGAAGTTTACATACTCAATTAGTATTTGGTAGCATTGCCTTTAAATTGTTTAACTTGGGTCAAATGTTTCAGGTAGCCTTCCACAAGATTCCCCTTGAATTTTGGCCCATTCCTCCTGACAGAGCTGGTGTAACTGAGTTAGGTTTGTAGGCCTCCTTGCTCGCACATGCTTTTTCAGTTCTGCCCACAAATTTTATATATCATTGAGGTCAGGGCTTTGTGATGGCCACTCCAATACCTTGACTTTGTTGTCCTTATTTTGTCACAACTTTGGAAGTACGCTTGGGGTCATTGTCCATTTGGAAGACCCATTTGTGACCAAGCTTTAACTTCCAGACTGATGTCTTGAGATGTTGCTTCAATATATCCACATCATTTTCTCCCCTCATGATGCCATCTATTTTGTGAAGTGCACCAGTCGCTATTGCAGCAAAGCACCCCCACAACATGATGTTGCCACCCCCGTGCATCACGGTTGGGATGGTGTTCTCAGGCTTCCAAGCTTCCCCCGTTTTCCTCCAAACATAACGATGGTCATTATGGACAAAAGTTCTATTTTTGTTTCATCAGACCAGAGGACATTTCTCCAAAAAGTCCACATCACTAAATACTTCATATGGTCCCCACCCAACCACACAGTCGTGATGAGGGCATGATACTGCCTCTTCCCCCTCTAGGGGCTGAAAAGATGTGGGCCTCAAAAAGTAATACAGCTGCACCATTGAGAGTATTGACTGGCTGCATCACCGCCTGGTATGGTCCCTGCACCGCCCTCGACCGCAAAGCGTTACAGAAGGTGGTGCAGAAAGCCTCACTGGGGCTCCCTTCCATCCCTTCTATACCAGGCGGTGTCAGAGGAAGGCCTGGACATTTTTCAAAGACTCCAGCCACCCAAGACTGTTCTCTCTGCTACTGTCCTGCAAACAGTACCGGAGCAACGACTAGCGGACCAACAGGTTCCGAGACAGGTTCTACCCCCACAAGACTCCTACATAGCAATAACACTGCCAAATTGTTAATCAAATGGTTATCTGAGAGTCGATGTGAGATCCAAGTCTGTTTAATCTGCGTGGACAGATTTTGGGCTTGGCCTCTTCCACTCTGGCTCTACTCACCACTGCTGTTGAAGTCAAACTGGTTTCGAAGGTAAGTGCATGCCAGTCAATTGAAGGCTTTATCCACAGGTTTCACACTTCCTGTTGATTAGGTTCTCCCATTTCGGGGGTGCGTTTATATGTGATCAGAAATGCTCATGTTTACGGACATTATTATTATTATTAACGTGTGAGGTATTAACCATTGTAATGTAAAGTGTGCAAAAGTATTTCAGTTAAAGTGTATCACTGTTCATTAAATAATTGACCTGTTTAAAAGGTATGAATGGCTCATGTCAGGTGATGGTCTTTTGTTAATGATGCCAGTTCTCCCCATTCTGTAAGAACTGCACTAGAGCTAAGATGATATCACATTGACAAGATAGTCAAGTGACCGCTCTAACAATAGAAATACATGTCCTCAAAGATGGATGGTAGGCGGGAGGAGAAGAGATCAGGTGGGACTATTCTAGCCATTGAGAAGGCAGATGCGTGTGTGAACAACAGGCCATAGAGATAGATAGAAGACTCATAATGGTTTTCTTCTTCATTGGCCGATTGCTCCCAAATCATAGGAATCCCCACCCAGTTGACGACTTTTTAAACGGTGGAAACCCTGGAGGCAAAGGTCATGCTGAAAATAGGTTATGTTCATGATGAGTCCTCTATCTATCTCTATGAAAACAGGCAAAACTCCGTTATAAAGTAGTTTCAAAGTTACCGAAATGCCATGTGGTCCACTTATATCAGTGCATTCCTAACAACCTAACGATGATTAAACTTATATTCGATCAAATAAACCTAGTGGCAAATTAGTTGTTTCCATTCAATTGGTGACATATTTTAAAATATTCTAAAATATGCACATTTTTCACCAAACTGACTTGTTGCCGTTCAAGTTCCTGATGACAAAATTCACACAAATCTTTTTCACATAAGTTGTCATCATGTACCGAATACAAATCTAATGTTCAATGTGTTTCCATGGCATTTTCAACTCTATCAATAGTTGTCACAAAAGCTGTTGGGTTAAAAAGCTAAATGTTCCTACTCTAGTCTCGCAGATACAGTGCCGGTCGGTGAGTCTACATGATGACATTATTATGGAGAAGAACGAGAATATGTGTATTTGTCAAACGGCAGTCAAGCATCCGTCCCACCATGTCGATGGTTTAGTTATATAGGAGCCCCCTCTGGTATTGGCACGTACGTTCTAGCACCATGATTTACAGCGCAAATCAAGCGTACACGGTGACATTATTATGGACAAAAGAGCAAGATCATTTGTATTTGTCACCAGAATAAGACCCTCCATATTTATTGGAAAGGAGCATCAAGCTCATCACCTTGCACTTTCACCACCCTGTGAAGTTGATCATAATGTATTTAATGTGTAGCCTAATAAACTGTTGCGGAGTCCTAGCGGGAGGTACACAGACCATGTCATCGCGTGACTCCAAGTTTACTTCTATATCATGGTTATTATATCACATTTTGCTCATAAAGGCATTTCCATCACGATTTTCTTGCATACTTAATTTTACCGATACTTAAAAATCCCACCATGTGGAAAGAACAAATTGTACCGAAACGTCCTGTTTCCGTTCCAGGTGTTGTGATTTTGTTGTTGTTCACGGTATGACTTTACCAGCATAAAAAGTGTAGATGGAAATGTGGTTAGAGACCTCCATAGAACAATTCCTCAGGTCGGGGGAAGATTTTGGGCGCAGTAAAACCTCTTGCTTTGCCTCTCTGGTGTTAAAGAGCTCGACCAGATTATACTATGGGAGTTTGTATTGATGATCTGTCAATTAACCTACGAGGTTTGCCTTTTTTACCCGCGTCAGGTTAATATGCCCACTATTTTGGCCAAATAACTTTTTTTTAAACAGTGAATTTATCTCTATATTTTGTCAACTATTTTCATATCTGTACATTTGTGTAAATGCTCATCTCTGGATCCATTCTTCTTAACTTTGCACCTGAATCTATAGCAGAAGCTCACATTAGTATTGTATAGGAGTGTAATTACTCTAAATGTACAGTTGTATGAGTCAGTAGTTCTCTGCCGCCCCTAGTGGCCCAGGACACAACTACATGTAGTGGAACACGCAGCCCACACACCATTAGTATTGTATAGGAGTGTAATTACTCTAAATGTACAGTTGTATGAGTCAGTAGTTCTCTGCCGCCCCTAGTGGCCCAGGACACAACTACATGTAGTGGAACACGCAGCCCACACACCATTAGTATTGTATAGGAGTGTAATTACTCTAAATGTACAGTTGTATGAGTCAGTAGTTCTCTGCCGCCCCTAGTGGCCCAGGACACAACTACATGTAGTGGAACATGCAGCCCACACACCATTAGTATTGTATAGGAGTGTAATTACTCTAAATGTACAGTTGTATGAGTCAGTAGTTCTCTGCCGCCCCTAGTAGCCCAGGACACAACTACATGTAGTGGAACATGCAGCCCACACACCATTAGTATTGTATAGGAGTGTAATTACTCTAAATGTAGAGTTGTATGAGTCAGTAGTTCTCTGCCGCCCCTAGTGGCCCAGGACACAACTACATGTAGTGGAACATGCAGCCCACACACCATTAGTATTGTATAGGAGTGTAATTACTCTAAATGTACAGTTGTATGAGTCAGTAGTTCTCTGCCGCCCCTAGTGGCCCAGGACACAACTACATGTAGTGGAACACGCAGCCCACACACCATTAGTATTGTATAGGAGTGTAACTTAAATGTAAATGTAAATGTAATTACTCTAAATGTACAGTTGTATGAGTCAGTAGTTCTCTGCCGCCCCTAGTGGCCCAGGACACAACTACATGTAGTTGAACACACAGCCCACACACCATTAGTATTGTATAGGAGTGTAATTACTCTAAATGTACAGTTGTATGAGTCAGTAGTTCTCTGCCGCCCCTAGTGGCCCAGGACACAACTACATGTAGTGGAACACGCAGCCCACACACCATTAGTATTGTATAGGAGTGTAATTACTCTAAATGTACAGTTGTATGAGTCAGTAGTTCTCTGCCGCCCCTAGTGGCCCAGGACACAACTACATGTAGTGGAACACGCAGCCCACACACCATTAGTATTGTATAGGAGTGTAATTACTCTAAATGTACAGTTGTATGAGTCAGTAGTTCTCTGCCGCCCCTAGTGGCCCAGGACACAACTACATGTAGTGGAACACGCAGCCCACACACCATTAGTATTGTATAGGAGTGTAATTACTCTAAATGTACAGTTGTATGAGTCAGTAGTTCTCTGCCGCCCCTAGTGGCCCAGGACACAACTACATGTAGTGGAACACGCAGCCCACACACCATTAGTATTGTATAGGAGTGTAATTACTCTAAATGTACAGTTGTATGAGTCAGTAGTTCTCTGCCGCCCCTAGTGGCCCAGGACACAACTACATGTAGTGGAACATGCAGCCCACACACCATTAGTATTGTATAGGAGTGTAATTACTCTAAATGTACAGTTGTATGAGTCAGTAGTTCTCTGCCGCCCCTAGTGGCCCAGGACACAACTACATGTAGTGGAACACGCAGCCCACACACCATTAGTATTGTATAGGAGTGTAATTACTCTAAATGTACAGTTGTATGAGTCAGTAGTTCTCTGCCGCCCCTAGTGGCCCAGGACACAACTACATGTAGTGGAACACGCAGCCCACACACCATTAGTATTGTATAGGAGTGTAATTACTCTAAATGTACAGTTGTATGAGTCAGTAGTTCTCTGCCGCCCCTAGTGGCCCAGGACACAACTACATGTAGTGGAACACACAGCCCACACACCATTAGTATTGTATAGGAGTGTAATTACTCTAAATGTACAGTTGTATGAGTCAGTAGTTCTCTGCCACCCCTAGTGGCCCAGGACACAACTACATGTAGTGGAACACGCAGCCCACACACCATTAGTATTGTATAGGAGTGTAATTACTCTAAATGTACAGTTGTATGAGTCAGTAGTTCTCTGCCGCCCCTAGTGGCCCAGGACACAACTACATGTAGTGGAACACGCAGCCCACACACCATTAGTATTGTATAGGAGTGTAATTACTCTAAATGTACAGTTGTATGAGTCAGTAGTTCTCTGCCGCCCCTAGTGGCCCAGGACACAACTACATGTAGTGGAACACGCAGCCCACACACCATTAGTATTGTATAGTGGAGTGTAATTACTCTAAATGTACAGTTGTATGAGTCAGTAGTTCTCTGCCGCCCCTAGTGGCCCAGGACACAACTACATGTAGTGGAACACGCAGCCCACACACCATTAGTATTGTATAGGAGTGTAATTACTCTAAATGTACAGTTGTATGAGTCAGTAGTTCTCTGCCGCCCCTAGTGGCCCAGGACACAACTACATGTAGTGGAACACGCAGCCCACACACCATTAGTATTGTATAGGAGTGTAATTACTCTAAATGTACAGTTGTATGAGTCAGTAGTTCTCTGCCGCCCCTAGTGGCCCAGGACACAACTACATGTAGTGGAACACGCAGCCCACACACCATTAGTATTGTATAGGAGTGTAATTACTCTAAATGTACAGTTGTATGAGTCAGTAGTTCTCTGCCGCCCCTAGTGGCCCAGGACACAACTACATGTAGTGGAACACGCAGCCCACACACCATTAGTATTGTATAGGAGTGTAATTACTCTAAATGTACAGTTGTATGAGTCAGTAGTTCTCTGCCGCCCCTAGTGGCCCAGGACACAACTACATGTAGTGGAACACGCAGCCCACACACCATTAGTATTGTATAGGAGTGTAATTACTCTAAATGTACAGTTGTATGAGTCAGTAGTTCTCTGCCGCCCCTAGTGGCCCAGGACACAACTACATGTAGTGGAACACGCAGCCCACACACCATTAGTATTGTATAGGAGTGTAATTACTCTAAATGTACAGTTGTATGAGTCAGTAGTTCTCTGCCGCCCCTAGTGGCCCAGGACACAACTACATGTAGTGGAACACGCAGCCCACACACCATTAGTATTGTATAGGAGTGTAATTACTCTAAATGTACAGTTGTATGAGTCAGTAGTTCTCTGCCGCCCCTAGTGGCCCAGGACACAACTACATGTAGTGGAACATGCAGCCCACACACCATTAGTATTGTATAGGAGTGTAATTACTCTAAATGTACAGTTGTATGAGTCAGTAGTTCTCTGCCGCCCCTAGTGGCCCAGGACACAACTACATGTAGTGGAACACGCAGCCCACACACCATTAGTATTGTATAGGAGTGTAATTACTCTAAATGTACAGTTGTATGAGTCAGTAGTTCTCTGCCGCCCCTAGTGGCCCAGGACACAACTACATGTAGTGGAACACGCAGCCCACACACCATTAGTATTGTATAGGAGTGTAATTACTCTAAATGTACAGTTGTATGAGTCAGTAGTTCTCTGCCGCCCCTAGTGGCCCAGGACACAACTACATGTAGTGGAACACGCAGCCCACACACCATTAGTATTGTATAGGAGTGTAATTACTCTAAATGTACAGTTGTATGAGTCAGTAGTTCTCTGCCGCCCCTAGTGGCCCAGGACACAACTACATGTAGTGGAACACGCAGCCCACACACCATTAGTATTGTATAGGAGTGTAATTACTCTAAATGTACAGTTGTATGAGTCAGTAGTTCTCTGCCGCCCCTAGTGGCCCAGGACACAACTACATGTAGTGGAACACGCAGCCCACACACCATTAGTATTGTATAGGAGTGTAATTACTCTAAATGTACAGTTGTATGAGTCAGTAGTTCTCTGCCACCCCTAGTGGCCCAGGACACAACTACATGTAGTGGAACACGCAGCCCACACACCATTAGTATTGTATAGGAGTGTAATTACTCTAAATGTACAGTTGTATGAGTCAGTAGTTCTCTGCCGCCCCTAGTGGCCCAGGACACAACTACATGTAGTGGAACACGCAGCCCACACACCATTAGTATTGTATAGGAGTGTAATTACTCTAAATGTACAGTTGTATGAGTCAGTAGTTCTCTGCCGCCCCTAGTGGCCCAGGACACAACTACATGTAGTGGAACACGCAGCCCACACACCATTAGTATTGTATAGGAGTGTAATTACTCTAAATGTACAGTTGTATGAGTCAGTAGTTCTCTGCCGCCCCTAGTGGCCCAGGACACAACTACATGTAGTGGAACACGCAGCCCACACACCATTAGTATTGTATAGGAGTGTAATTACTCTAAATGTACAGTTGTATGAGTCAGTAGTTCTCTGCCGCCCCTAGTGGCCCAGGACACAACTACATGTAGTGGAACACGCAGCCCACACACCATTAGTATTGTATAGGAGTGTAATTACTCTAAATGTACAGTTGTATGAGTCAGTAGTTCTCTGCCGCCCCTAGTGGCCCAGGACACAACTACATGTAGTGGAACACGCAGCCCACACACCATTAGTATTGTATAGGAGTGTAATTACTCTAAATGTACAGTTGTATGAGTCAGTAGTTCTCTGCCGCCCCTAGTGGCCCAGGACACAACTACATGTAGTGGAACACGCAGCCCACACACCATTAGTATTGTATAGGAGTGTAATTACTCTAAATGTACAGTTGTATGAGTCAGTAGTTCTCTGCCGCCCCTAGTGGCCCAGGACACAACTACATGTAGTGGAACACGCAGCCCACACACCATTAGTATTGTATAGGAGTGTAATTACTCTAAATGTACAGTTGTATGAGTCAGTAGTTCTCTGCCGCCCCTAGTGGCCCAGGACACAACTACATGTAGTGGAACACGCAGCCCACACACCATTAGTATTGTATAGGAGTGTAATTACTCTAAATGTACAGTTGTATGAGTCAGTAGTTCTCTGCCGCCCCTAGTGGCCCAGGACACAACTACATGTAGTGGAACACGCAGCCCACACACCATTAGTATTGTATAGGAGTGTAATTACTCTAAATGTACAGTTGTATGAGTCAGTAGTTCTCTGCCGCCCCTAGTGGCCCAGGACACAACTACATGTAGTGGAACACGCAGCCCACACACCATTAGTATTGTATAGGAGTGTAATTACTCTAAATGTACAGTTGTATGAGTCAGTAGTTCTCTGCCGCCCCTAGTGGCCCAGGACAACTACATGTAGTGGAACACGCAGCCCACACACCATTAGTATTGTATAGGAGTGTAATTACTCTAAATGTACAGTTGTATGAGTCAGTAGTTCTCTGCCGCCCCTAGTGGCCCAGGACACAACTACATGTAGTGGAACACGCAGCCCACACACCATTAGTATTGTATAGGAGTGTAATTACTCTAAATGTACAGTTGTATGAGTCAGTAGTTCTCTGCCGCCCCTAGTGGCCCAGGACACAACTACATGTAGTGGAACACGCAGCCCACACACCATTAGTATTGTATAGGAGTGTAATTACTCTAAATGTACAGTTGTATGAGTCAGTAGTTCTCTGCCGCCCCTAGTGGCCCAGGACACAACTACATGTAGTGGAACACGCAGCCCACACACCATTAGTATTGTATAGGAGTGTAATTACTCTAAATGTACAGTTGTATGAGTCAGTAGTTCTCTGCCGCCCCTAGTGGCCCAGGACACAACTACATGTAGTGGAACACGCAGCCCACACACCATTAGTAGCCAGCTACATTGTTACAATCCTTCCTTCCATTTCCTGCAACATTCCGTTTTTATGTTCTCTGAAAGGAAACGTTATTTCGTTTCAGCGTCTCGGATATATTAGCCTGTCTTCTATATTGACTGCTGGGACACGGTAAGACGCTTTATTCTATTATCGATACGTTTACATTTTCCAACGAATGTGAGCAGCTTAATCGGTGGCTACTATCAAAATTATTGGGTGATAAGAAGGGCCAAAATCTATTTGATTTGTTACCAATTAAGCTATATGAAATAAAGCAGCTGTATTTGTTTACTAGGGCGTTTTGTCCGCTAGTAAAACGGATAAACACCTGCTCTGGGGTTGAACATGACGATTTAACTTTACAAGAATAATATAGTCGCATTTCTTTCACTGGCAGCGAGCTACTCCCGAACACATACCAATCGTTTCCTTGGCTACTCCAAGCCTTCCACTCGGCTTTCTATGCTTCACCTGTAGCCGAAGACTGTGTCGGCTGCTCCATTTTCTTATTTCTGGCACATTACTGAAAGGTAGACCTGCTTCGTGGAAAACTAGAGAGCGAAAAGCGAGACCAGGGAGTGAAAGTCGTGACGTCTCACAAAGCAAGGTGCAGCTTTTTCCCCAAGTCAACCCTCTCTTTGTTGAAGAATGTGTTCATGCCAACTCGGTGTACCATTGAACCGTTACACAACAATATGTACACTAACCATCTTGCATTTTAACCTCCTAGAATGAAAGGATCAGATATGAAGAGGGTCCGTGGCCAGGTACGGCTGGGTCGGTTCACCGGGACACGGACGGGAGGCTGCTGAATGAAGGCTGCGGTGATGTGCGCGTGCTGCTGTTTTGGAATCCTCGGCTTGGGAGCAAGAACCGCCTGACAACATGACTGGGTTCAACCAGCAGAATGTAGAGGAATACTATGAGATGGGAGATGAGCTGGGGAGGTGAGTTTTATATGCTGTGAATGAACACTACCAACAGTGTCTGAGCCTAATACTGTGGTGGTCTGCTGTCCTATGCAACCACAATATCATACTATTACATTTGTGTGTTACGTTTTGGAACAGTGACTATGATCAGTTATATTATCCAAAGACTGACTGTAAAACCTTCAAAGGCTCTCTCTGTCAAAAACCTCTTGGTTACGCAAAGCATCATGACTATATTATCTCTGATTGATGGATGTTACAACCAGACTAATATAATACTGAATAAGATTATGGGCTAATGATTTATGACCAGAAAGACAGCAACTTTCCCTTAAATCTCTCTCACATCATCTCTGAGTAATAAATCCTAATGCAGTTATAAGCTGATGACTTGTTACATTGCCTCTTGTCAGACTGACAGTGTTCATCATGAAGCAGCGCCCCCCTATCAGCCCTACTGTCGTGAGTCTTCATCTCACATTTACAGCCTGTCTCTTCACTTTCAACCCGTATAGCTCTCTGCTCCACTCCGTATAGCTCTCTGCTCCACTCCGTATAGCTCTCTGCTCCACTCCGTATAGCTCTCTGCTCCACTCCGTATAGCTCTCTGCTCCACTCCGTATAGCTCTCTGCTCCACTCCGTATAGCTCTCTGCTCCACTCCGTATAGCTCTCTGCTCCACTCCGTATAGCTCTCTGCTCCACTCCGTATAGCTCTCTGCTCCACTCCGTATAGCTCTCTGCTCCACTCCGTATAGCTCACTGCTCCACTCCGTATAGCTCACTGCTCCACTCCGTATAGCTCTCTGCTCCACTCCGTATAGCTCTCTGCTCCACTCCGTATAGCTCTCTGCTCCACTCCGTATAGCTCTCTGCTCCACTCCGTATAGCTCTCTGCTCCACTCCGTATAGCTCACTGCTCCACTCCGTATAGCTCTCTGCTCCACTCCGTATAGCTCTCTGCTCCACTCCGTATAGCTCTCTGCTCCACTCCGTATAGCTCACTGCTCCCTCCGTATAGCTCTCTGCTCCACTCCGTATAGCTCTCTGCTCCACTCCGTATAGCTCTCTGCTCCACTCCGTATAGCTCTCTGCTCCACTGTATAGCTCACTGCTCCACTCCGTATAGCTCACTGCTCCACTCCGTATAGCTCTCTGCTCCACTCCGTATAGCTCTCTGCTCCACTCCGTATAGCTCACTGCTCCACTCCGTATAGCTCACTGCTCCACTCCGTATGGTGTGCATCCAACATGGCACCATATTCCCTTGTATTGTCCATAGGGTTCTGGTCATCCAACATATTCCCTTGTATTGTCTATAGGGTTCTGGTCCTCCAACATGGCACCATATTCCCTTGTATTGTCCATAGGGTTCTGGTCATCCAACATATTCCCTTGTATTGTCCATAGGGTTCTGGTCCTCCAACATATTCCCTTGTATTGTCCATAGGGTTCTGGTCATCCAACATGGCACCATATTCCCTTGTATTGTCCATAGGGTTCTGGTCATCCAACATATTCCCTTGTATTGTCCATAGGGTTCTGGTCATCCAACATATTCCCTTGTATTGTCCATAGGGTTCTGGTCATCCAACATATTCCCTTGTATTGTCCATAGGGTTCTGGTCATCCAACATATTCCCTTGTATTGTCCATAGGGTTCTGGTCCTCCAACATATTCCCTTGTATTGTCCATATGGTTCTGGTCATCCAACATATTCCCTTGCATTGTCCATAGGGTTCTGGTCCTCCAACATATTCCCTTGTATTGTCCATATGGTTCTGGTCATCCAACATATTCCCTTGCATTGTCCATAGGGTTCTGGTCCTCCAACATATTCCCTTGTATTGTCCATAGGGTTCTGGTCATCCAACATGGCACCATATTCCCTTGTATTGTCCATAGGGTTCTGGTCATCCAACATATTCCCTTGTATTGTCCATAGGGTTCTGGTCATCCAACATGGCACCATATTCCCTTGTATTGTCCATATGGTTCTGGTCATCAACAACATATTCCCTTGTATTGTCCATAGGGTTCTGGTCATCAACATGGCACCATATTCCCTTGCATTGTCCATAGGTTCTGGTTCTGGTCATCCAACATGGCACCATATTCCCTTATTGTATTGTCCATAGGGTTCTGGTCATCCAACATATTCCCTTGTATTGTCCATAGGGTTCTGGTCATCCAACATGGCACCATATTCCCTTGTATTGTCCATAGGGTTCTGGTCCTCAGTAGGGTTCAACTTCACCACTACTGATTCTCCAAGGCAGAGACAACTGGCTGAGACCGTGACTCTACCAGTGTAGCGAGCCAGATGACAATTAATGACAAATCACCCAATGACAATTAAAGGTTTTTTTAGGAACAGATGTGTCAGTAGTACACTGTTTGGATGCTGGAATGATGTTGGGACAAACGGGTGTCACGGTCGTTTGTAGAATTAACAGACCAAGGTGCAGCGTACGTTGAGTTCCACATTATTTATTAAAAGAAGTGAAACTTCAGCAAAGAAAGACAAAACAATAAACTAACAAATTAACGAACCATGACTACAACACTAATTCAAAACATAAACAACATCCCATAACCCACAGGTGGAAAAAAATGTTACTTAAGTATGATCCCCAATTAGAGACAATGATAGCCAGCTGCCTCTAATTGGGAATCATACCAAAACCCCAACATAGAAAAAACAACCTAGAACCCCACATAGACAATATAAACTAGACTAACCCCCCAGTCATGCCCTTACATACACCATAGAAAATAAAGGCTCTCTATGGTCAGGACGTGACAGAGGGTAGCCAACAGGAGTGCCTTTCCAAGTGATTGTTTGACAAATACTGGTTGTGTTTATGCCACGTTTAATGCCACATTAAAAGCTAATACATGATCACATTCATGACAAATCTTTGCTAGGCCTCATAGACCCACTGAGATCATACTACATTAATAGGGGTTCTATATGTAATTCTGTGACTAGACCCACTGAGATCATACTACATTAATAGGGGTTCTATATGTAATTCTGTGACTAGACCCACTGAGATCATACTACATTAATAGGGGTTCTATATGTAATTCTGTGATTAGACCCAGTGAGATCATACTACATTAATAGGGGCTCTACATTATTAGGGGTTCTATATGTAATTCTGTGATTAGCCCCAGTGAGATCATACTACATTAATAGGGGTTCTATATGTAATTCTGTGATTAGCCCCAGTGAGATCATACTACATTAATAGGGGTTCTATATGTAATTCTATGATTAGAACCACTGAGATCGTACTACATTAATAGTGGTTCTATATGTAATTCTATGATTAGACCCACTGAGATCGTACTACATTAATAGGGGTTCTATATGTAATTCTATGATTAGACCCACTGAGATCATACTACATTAATAGGGGTTCTATATGTAATTCTATGATTAGACCCACTGAGATCCTACTACATTAATATGGGTTCTATATGTAATTCTATGATTAGACCCACTTTCCCCCTGTCTCCCTACCCCCCCTCTCCTTCCCTACCTCCCCCTCCTTCCCTACTTCCCTATCTCCCTAACCCCCCTCTCCCTACTCCTGATCTTTCCCCCTGTCTCCCTACCCCCCCCTCTCCCTACCTCCTGATCTCCTCCCCTCCTCCCTGTCTGAATCCAGCACCCAAGTGTCTGTGGTTGGAATGAGGCCCGTTTGGAGAGCGGAGTCAGTGTTTGGTGTTAGAGTAGCCGTGCATGTCAAGACCAGCCACCTCACTGGAATGAATTAGTTCACTTGGCTATCTATCTTATTTAACCATAAACACTGTGCCGGTGGTTCTATACATTCTAGTTGTTGCTCCTAGACGTTTCCACTTCACAATAGCAGCACTTATAGTTGACCGGGGGCAGCTCTTACAGGTTGGAAAGGTGGCATCCTAGACGTTTCCACGTTGGAAGTCACTGGCTTTACTGAAGATCTCATTCTACTGCCAATGTTTGTCTATGGAGATTACGTGGCTGTGTGCTCGGTGTTATACACCTGTCAGCAACTGGTGCAGCTGAAATAGCTCAATCCACTAACTTGAAGGGGTGTTCACATACTTTTTGTGTTGTGTGTGTGTGTGTAGTGTACTTCTAGTGGCTGATGGGTTCATCTCAGATACAGTCCTTAACAGAGACATTCTGTAACAGATCAGAGCTGAAGTTTGGTGCCAAATGATTTACAACTTGTGTTGACAAAACCAACATGCAAAGTAGATTATTATTATTTTAACAACCTAAGAAGTATAGGTGAGCAACAACTGCTCAGTGGTAGGCCACACAAACTCACAGGACGGGACTGCAGAGTGATGAGGCGCCTAAAAATGTTCTACTCTTGGTTGCGTCACTCACTACCAAGTTCCAAACTGCCTCTGGATGCAACGACAGCACAATAACTGTTCGTCGGGAGCTTCATGGAATGGGTTTCATGGCCGAGCAGCTGCAAGCCTAAGATCACCATGCGCAATGCCAAGCATCGACTGGAGTGGTAAAGTTCACAGCCATTGGACTCTGGAGCAGTGGAAACACGTTCTCTGGAGTGATGCATCACGCGTCACCATCTGGCAGTCCGACGGACGAATCTGGGTTTGGCGGATGCAAGGAGAACTCTACCTGCCCCAATGCATATTGACAACTGTAAAGTTTGGTGGATGATGAATAATGGTTTGAGCTACAGTAGGCCCCTTAGTTCCAGTGAAGGGCAATCTTAAAGCTACAGCATACACTGACATTCTAGATGATTCTGTGCTTCCAACTTTTTGGCAACAGTTTGGGGAAGGCCCTTTCCTGTTTCTGCATGATAATGTCCCTGTGCACAAAGGGAGGTTCATATAGAAATGGTTTGTCGAGATCGGTGTGGAAGAACTTGACTGGCCTGCATAGAACCCTGACCTCAACCCTATCGAACACCTTTGGGATGAATTGGAACGCCGATTGTGAGCTAGCCATAATCGCCCAACATCAGTGCCCAACCTCACTAATGCTCTTGTGACTGATTGGAAGCAGGACACCGCAGAAATGTTCCAACATCTAGTGGAAAGCCTTCCCAGAAGAGTGGAGGCTGTTATAGCAGCAATGTTCCAACGTCTGGTGGAAAGCCTTCCCAGAAGAGTGGAGGCTGTTATAGCAGCAATGTTCCAACATCTGGTGGAAAGCCTTCCCAGAAGAGTGGAGGCTGTTATAGCAGCAATGTTCCAACATCTAGTGGAAAGCCTTCCCAGAAGAGTGGAGGCTGTTATAGCAGCAATGCTCCAACATCCGGTGGAAAGCCTTCCCAGAAGAGTGGAGGCTGTTATAGCAGCAATGTTCCAACATCTAGTGGAAAGCCTTCCCAGAAGAGTGGAGGCTGTTATAGCAGCAATGTTCCAACATCTGGTGGAAAGCCTTCCCAGAAGAGTGGAGGCTGTTATAGCAGCAATGTTCCATCATCTAGTGGAAAGCCTTCCCAGAAGAGTGGAGGCTGTTATAGCAGCAATGTTCCAACATCTAGTGGAAAGCCTTCCCAGAAGAGTGGAGGCTGTTATAGCAGCAAAAGGGGGACCAAGTCCATATTAATGCCCATGATTTTGGAATGAGATGTTCGACAAGCAGGTGTCCACATACTTTTGGTCATGAAGTGTATCTCTGCTCTCTGTACTGTTAAAAAGTCGTTGATCCTCCAGATATCCGCTGCTTAAACACGGACTGACTGGCTGAGGCCTTGGCTAATGACTAATCAGAAGGTTTCAAGGTACTTGGTTGATTCTGAGTCTAGGGAGTTCACATCCTCCTGCTCTGGGGCTGTAACTCAATAATTGCTCTTTCCTAAAGTGTGCACTTGTTCACTTCACTAATCTTGAAAGGAAATGACGGTTATAAATCAGAAATATGGAGGAAACTCCCATTTGCCTCAACCAATCCAGTGCTTTTAGATTTGTGGGATGTAGTGAACAAGTGCCCACTTCAGGAAAGAGATTATTGGAACGCAGCCTATGCCTGATAAGAACGGTTGTGTAGGCGGGGCCAGATCTTTTGTACGGCCCCTTTAGTGGTGTGGAAGCGTTTAATAGCCTCACGGTGGTGGCGTGCTGTGTGCTGCTTGGGTTAAACAGACACACACAGCCCACTTTTGAATCCCTGGGTAGGGTGGATATGAGGGGGCACCAGCACCGTCACGGTGGTCCACAGAATTTGAGGCTCCTGAATAGACCCTTCAGATGTTAGTCCCCATCAGTCCATTGAAGGATGGTGCTGCAGTCTAATGGGCTCATGACCTATTCTGCTATTTACTGTTTTTATTTACGCTGATCTTGTTTTGTACATTTCCTATGACATCCGAACAGATATCACTAAACTCCATTTGGATGAAGATTTCTACTTCAATGAGTCGACCACTGTTGTTGAAGTGGTCAGATGACGCGGATGCTAAGCTATAGGACTATTTTGCTAGCATAGACTGGAATATGTTCCGGGATTCATCCAATGGCATTGAGGTCACCAGCTGCTGCTGCTCCTCACTGTTTATTATCTAAGTATAGTCACTTTAAATAGAGTTAAGGGCTTGTAAGTAAGCATTTCACTGTAAGTTCTACACCTGTTGTATTCGGTGCATGTGACAAATGTGATTTGATGTACTGCTCATTCTGGGCCAGGCCCTAATTCCCGGGACTCGAAAGAGGAAGAGACGGCGTAAGAGGAAGATGAGACGGCTCCGAGACGAGACCACGTTCTATTGGCAAACTGGATGAAATCCGTTCGAGACAATCCTATCAACGGGACCGGAAGTCATATCCAATGTTTCTCGGGGTCGTGGGTGAACAAGGGCATAGATGATATACTTCTAGCTGGGTTTTCTATGCCTCATCAAGACTGAACTGCAGCTTCGGGGTGTGTGTCTCTTTGTTAATAACAGCTGGTGCTGAGTTAGAACACCACACTATTTACCAAAAGACTTCATCTATATTTATTTTTTTGCTGTCTATTCACCACCACAAACCAATGCTGGCACTAAGACCGCTCTCAATCAGCTGTGTAGGGCCATAAGCAAACAAGGAAATGCACATTGAGGCGGCGCTCCTAGTGGCTGGTTATTTTAATGCAGGAAAACTGAAATCCATCTTACCTCATTTCTACCAGCATGTCCCTTGTGCAACGAGAGGTGAGAACTCTAGACCACCTTTACTCCACACACAGAGATGAAAAGCTCTCACTCGCCCTTCATTTGGCAGATCGGACCATAACTCTATCCTCCTGATTCCCGCTTACAAGCAAAAACTCAAACAGGAAGTACCAGTGACACGCTCAGTATGGAAGTGGTCTGATGAAGAGAATGCTAAGCTACAGGACTGTTTTGCTAGCACAGACTGGAATATGTTCCGGGGTTCATCTAATAACAAGTGCGTCGTCCCCCCATGGTGATATATCGCAAACTGAAGGACTACAGGCAACATCCGGACTGAGCTAGAGGCAACTCGAGGTGAGAACTCTAGACCACCTAGAGGCGAGAGCTGCCACTTTCAAGGAACAAGACACCAATCTGGACGCTTACAATAAATCTCGCTACGCGCTCTTACGAGTCATCAAACACTCAAACCAAAAATTCTGGACTAACATCCAATCCTACTAAGCCGGCTTTGACACTCGTCGGATGTTGCAGGTCTTGCAAACTATTACCAATTACAAACATTCACAAGGCTAGACTGATTACCAGGACGCATACCTGGAGAACATTTTCAACTTTCCCTGACAGTCTAATAGCTACAATGCCTTCAGAAAGTATTCACACCCTTTACTTTTGTGTCAACGATCTACACAAAATACTGACGTCAAAGTGTAACACATATTCTAACATTGTGAAAGTAAAAAACACTCTTGATTAGAGAAGTATTCAACCCCCTCAGTCAATATCTAGAATTACCTTTGGCAGCTGTGAGTCTTACTGGGTAAGTCTAAGAGTTTTGCACTCCTGGATTGTACAATATTTGCACATTATTCTTTCAAGTTGTTTGTTAATCATTGCTAGACAGCAATGTTCAAGTCTTGCCATAGATTTTCAATGACGATTTTTAAGTCAACTGTAACTGGGCCTCTTGGGAACATTCAATGTCATCTTGGTAAGCAACTCCAGTATAGATTTGGCCTTGTGTTTTAGGCTATTGTCCTGCTGAAATTCTCCCGGTGTCTGTTGGAAAGCAGGTTCTCCATTAGGAATTTTTTCCTGTGCTTATCTTTATTCTGTTTCTTTTTATTCTTAACTCCATAGTCCTTGCTGATGACAAGCATACCCATAACATGATGCAGCCACCACCATGCTTGAAAATACTCAGTGATGTTTTGGATTTGCCCCATAACCCTTTTTATTCAGGACATTCAAGTTAATTTCTCACAACTATTTTAGTAGTTTTACTTTAAGGCCTTATTGTGAACAGGATGTTTTGGAACAGGTTTTATTATTTACAGGTTTCCTTCTTACCACTCTGTCATTTAGGTTGTATTGTGGAGTAACTACAATGCTGTTGATCCAACCTCAGTTTTTTCCTATCACAGCCATTAAACTGATGTAAAGTCAACATTGGCCTCATGGTGAAATCCCTGAGTGGTTTCCTTCCCCAAATGAGTTGTATTTACCGGATACACCTGTATCTTTGTAGTGACTGGGTGTATTGATACACCATCCAACGTGTAATTAATAACTTCACCATGCTCAAAGGGATATTCAGTCTTTTTCCCCCCTGGTCTCGGGTCTTTCTCTCTGGTCTTTGGTTGAAGCTGTGTTTGAAATGCACTGCTCGACCTTACAGATATCTGTATACAGAGATGAGGTCATTCACGTCATGATCAACACAACATGCTACAATTTTAAATTTTTTACTGAGTTACAGTTCATATAAGGAAATCAGTGATTTTAAATAAATATATTTGGCACTATTCTACGGATTTCACATGACTGGGAATACAGATATGACTCTGTTGGTCACAGATACCTTTAAAAAGAAGTAGGGTTGTGGATCAGAAAACCAGTCAGTATCTGGTGTGACCACCATTTGCCTCATGCAGCATGAAACATCTCCTTCACATAGAGTTGATCAGGCTGTTGATTGTGGCCTGTGGAATGTTGGCCCACTCCTCTTCGATGGCTGTGAGAAGTTGGTGGATTCAGGCAGGAACTGGGACACGCTGTCATAAACCTCGATCCAGAGCATCCCAAACATGCTCAATGGGTGACATGTCTGAGTATGAAGGCATTTTCAGCTTCCAGGAACTGTGTCCAGATCCTTGAGACAAGGGGCTTTGCATTATCATACTGAAGTATGAGGTGATGGCAGCAGATGAATGGTACGACAATGGGCCTCAGCATCTCATCACGGTATCTCTGTGCATTCAAATTGCCATCCATAAACTGCAGTTGTGTTGGTTGTCCGTAGCTTATGCCTGTCCATACCATAACCCCACTGCCACCATGGGGCACTCTCACAACGTTGACATCAGCAAATCGCTCGCCCACACAACACCATGCACGCCATCTAGCTGGTACAGTTGAAACTGGAATTCATCCAGTGGCCATGAAGTCACCATTTGCCCACACACAACACATCACCAGTGGCCATCTTGAAGACACATCACCAGCGGCCATCGAAGGTCACCATTTTGCACGCCCACAGTTGAAGTCAGAAGACACATCACCAGCGGCCATCGAAGGTCACCATTTGCCCACACAACACCATGCACGCCATCTAGCTGGTACAGTTGAAACTGGAACTGCAGTCAGGTCAAGACTCCGAACTGCAGTCAGACTCTGAGGACGACGAGCACACAGATGAGCTTCCCTGAGAGGGTTTCTGACAGTTTGTACTTTACTTGTGCAAACCCAGAGTTTTATTAGACGATCTCACAGGATGTGGAGGCAGAGAGACCCGTGGTCTGCAGTTGTGAGGCCGGTTGGATGTACTGCCAAATTCTCTAAAATAACATTGGAGGCAGATTATGGTACAATAATGAACATTAATTTCTCCGGCACCAGCTCTGGTGGGTATTCCTGCTGTCAGGATGGCAATTTGCATCTGTGAATTCTGTCATAACTGCACAGTGGCTTTGTATTGTCCCCAGGTAAATCTGTGTAATGATCATGATGTTAAATCAGTTTCTTGCCACATGTCTTGGCAAAGGACAAATGTCACTAACAGGTGTAAACAAGTTTGTGCACAACAAATGAGAGAAATAAGCTTGTTGTGCGTATGGAACATTTTTGGGACCTTTTTTTTCAGCTCATGAAACATGAAACCAACTTTACATGTGTTTTTTTATTTGTACCATATTTTTGTTCAGTGAATTTAGGCCATGAAGGTGTTGAATAGTTTCATTTCAGCTTGAAATGTCTTATTAATGAAACATAATTTGACTTTGACATTATGGGGTAATGTGTGTAGGGAAGTGATGACAAATCTCAATAACACCTGAATGACTACCGCCCTGTAACACTCACACCTGTAGCCATGACGTGTTGACCACTTTCAACCAGAGCCCAAGAACCCTAAATGACTGCCCATGAACTCCAAGAAGTGTGACCACTTTCAAAATGCCCAAGAACTCCAAGGTGTCTAAATGACTACCGCCCCGTAACACTCACACCTGTAGCCATGACGTGTTGACCACTTTGAACTCCAAGGTGTCTAAATGATTACCGCACCGTAACACTCACACCTGTAGCCATGACATGCTTTGAAAGGCTGGTCACGGCTCACATCGACACCATCCACCCAGATACCCTAGACCCACACCAATTTGCATACCGCCCCAACAGAACCACAGATGACACAGTCTCTATTACACTCCACACTGCCCTTTCCCACCTGGACTAAAGGAACACCTATGTGAGATGCTGTTCATTGACTACAGCTCAGCTTTCAACACTATAGAGCCCCACAGTGGAGGTGTCATAATACCCATAAACCCTAGCGGTCAAACAGGGAAATGGTTCCATTCATCTTTCACATTGGGGATTTCAGAAGCACTAAAATAAGGACTGTGTTTCGTGACGGCGTTTTGAGAACCATGGAAATCTCTCTCGGACACGGTGACTGATTCGGCTCTCTTTACTGCTTCGAATTAGCATCAAAGTACACATCATGCAAAACTACAATTCCTTGTAAGCTCATCTTCTCTAGCTGACACCTTTGTTACCAGGTATTGTCAGTTTTTAAAGATCACAGAATTGCTCATTTTGAAATACTTTTTTGCAGATTTAAATGACCAGCATGGTCAAATAATAATAATCACAGTAGTTGTTGAGGGTGCAGCAAGTCAGCACCTCAGGAGTAAATGTCAGTTGGCTTTTCATAGCCAATCATTAAGAGTATCTCTACCACTCCTGCTGTCTCTAGAGAGTTGAAACCAGCAGGTCTGGGACAGGTAGCACATCTGGTGAACAGGTCAGGGTTCCATAGCCGATCATTGAGAGGATCTCTACCACTCTACCACACCTGCTGTCCCAGTCCTTATTATAAGTGTTTCTAAAATCCCCAGTGTGAAAAGTGAATGGAACCATTTCTCCGTTTGACCGCTAGGTTTTATGGGTATTGTGTACTGGGGCACTTTTTATAGTGCCCTCCAAACTCATCACTGAGCTAAGGACTCTGGGACTGAATACCTCCCTCTGCAACTGGATCCTGGACTTCCTGACGGGCCGGACCAGGTGGTGAGGGGGCTGCCGTATTCTGTTCATAGTCTCTGGTCATAGAGCCTGGTGGGACTGAATACCTCCCTCTAGTCTCTGGTCATAGAGCCTGGTCTTAGTCTCTGGTCATAGAGCCTGGTCTTAGTCTCTGGTCATAGAGCCTGGTCTTAGTCTCTGGTCATAGAGCCTGGTCTTAGTCTCTGGTCATAGAGCCTGGTCTTAGTAGTAACATGATCTCAGTGGTGTGTGTTGGTCTCTCTAGTAACATGATATCAGTGATGTGTGCTGGTCTCTGTAGTAACATGATCTCAGTGGTGTGTGTTGGTCTCTAGTAACATGATCTCAATGGTGTGTGTTGGTCTCTAGTAACATGATCTCAGTGGTGTGTGTTGGTCTCTAGTAACATGATCTCAGTGGTGTGTGTGTGTGTGTGTGTGTTGGTCTCTCTAGTAACATGATCTCAGTGGTGTGTGCTGGTCTCTGTAGTAACATGATCTCAGTGGTGTGTGTGTGTTGGTCTCTCTAGTAACATGATCTCAGTGGTGTGTGCTGGTCTCTAGTAACATGATCTCAATGGTGTGTGTTGGTCTCTAGTAACATGATCTCAGTGGTGTGTGTTGGTCTCTAGTAACATGATCTCAGTGGTGTGTGTGTGTGTGTGTGTTGGTCTCTCTAGTAACATGATCTCAGTGGTGTGTGCTGGTCTCTGTAGTAACATGATCTCAGTGGTGTGTGTGTGTGTGTTGGTCTCTCTAGTAACATGATCTCAGTGGTGTGTGCTGGTCTCTGTAGTAACATGATATCAGTGGTGTGTGCTGGTCTCTGTAGTAACATGATCTCAGTGGTGTGTGTTGGTCTCTAGTAACATGATCTCAGTGGTGTGTGTATTGGTCTCTGTAGTACCTTGATCTCAGTGGTGTGTATTGGTCTCTGTAGTAACATGATCTCAGTGGTGTGTTTGCGTTAGCATGTCACTGTAATACGCTGCGTCAGATCTGCAGCTAGCCTGACTGCCTCCGTCTGACTAGCGCTAATTGGGGTGTGTGCGCGCAGTGAGCGTACATCATGTCTGTTGTAGTTAGTGTAAGGGCCGTACACTGGGTGCTGTTCCCTGATGCTTTAGTGTTCAGTAGTGGATGAACCCTGTACTTCAGTGACAGTGGGTTGCTAAGCCGAACCTTTAAAATGACCCCCCTTAATGCGGAGCTAGAGGAGGGGCAGTCTCGGACATGCAGTGTTTCCCACCCATTGACCCAGATTCCCCTGACACGACAATGCCCCATGTCATGGAGGAGGGCTGAGTGTTACTACAGCTCGTCTGTCTGGGCACGTCATAGTCTGGGGCTGCTGTTATAGCATGGAAACTCGGGAGTGTAAATCCATTGGAGAGTAGTGGTGGTAGCACTACCTGTAGTGTCTATTCATTCCAGACGTGATGTAGCCTTCTACCTGAATAGTAGTAGTAGTCAGGCTTTACTTACACTTTGAATGATTCATCTCCTACATTGAACAGAGGACAACTGGAGCTCTGCCCACTATGCTAACAGTGAATGGAGGGTGGCTTCACAAGTGTGTGTGTGAGCGAGCATACAGCAGAATGGGTCTGTCTGTTACCCTGTAACACCTGCCTGGTCCTGACTCCTCACTGTACTGACCACTGTAACACCTGCCTTGTCCTGACTCCTCACTGTACTGACCACTGTAACACCTGCCTTGTCCTGACTCCTCACTGTACTGACCACTGTAACACCGGCCTTGTCACTGTACTGACCACTGTAACACCTGCCTTGTCCTGACTCCTCACTGTACTGACCACTGTAACACCTGCCTTGTCTGACTCCTCACTGTACTGACCACTGTAACACCTGCCTTGTCCTGACTCCTCACTCCTCACTGTACTGACCACTGTAACACCTGCCTTGTCCTGACTCCTCACTGTACTGACCACTGTAACACCTGACCTGCCTTGTCCTGACTCCTCACTGTACGGACCACTGTAACACCTGCCTTGTCCTGACTCCTCACTGTACTGACCACTGTAACACCTGCCTTGTCCTGACTCCTCACTGTACGGACCACTGTAACACCTGCCTTGTCCTGACTCCTCACTGTACTGACCACTGTAACACCTGCCTTGTCCTGACTCCTCACTGTACGGACCACTGTAACACCTGCCTTGTCCTGACTCCTCACTGTACGGACCACTGTAACACCAGCCCTGTCCCCTCACTGTACGGACCACTGTAACACCTGCCTTGTCCTGACTCCTCACTCCTCACTGTACGGACCACTTGTCCTAACACCCTGTAACACCTGCCTTGTCCTGACTCCTCACTGTACTGACCACTGTAACACTGACTCCTCACTGTACTGACCACTGTAACACCTGCCTTGTCCTGACTCCTCACTGTACTGACCACTGTAACACCTGCCTTGTCCTGACTCCTCACTGTACGGACCACTGTAACACCAGCCTTTTCTGTCCCCTCACTGTACTGACCACTGTAACACCTGCCTTGTCCTGACTCCTCACTGTACTGACCACTGTAACACCTGCCTTGTCCTGACTCCTCACTGTACTGACCACTGTAACACCGGCCTTGTCCTGACTCCTCACTGTACTGACCACTGTAACACCGGCCTTGTCCTGACTCCTCACTGTACGGACCACTGTAACACCAGCCTTTTCTGTCCCCTCACTGTACGGACCACTGTAACACCTGCCTGGACCTGACTCCTCACTGTACTGACCACTGTAACACCTGCCTTGTCCTGACTCCTCACTGTACTGACCACTGAAACACCTGACTTGTCTGACTCCTCACTGTACTGACCACTGTAACACCTGCCTTGTCTGACTCCTCACTGTACTGACCACTGTAACACCTGCCTTGTCCTGACTCCTCACTGTACGGACCACTGTAACACCAGCCTTATCTGACTCCTCACTGTACTGACCACTGTAACACCGGCCTTGTCACTGTACTGACCACTGTAACACCTGCCTTGTCCTGACTCCTCACTGTACTGACCACTGTAACACCTGCCTTGTCCTGACTCCTCACTGTACTGACCACTGTAACACCGGCCTTGTCACTGTACTGACCACTGTAACACCTGCCTTGTCTGACTCCTCACTGTACTGACCACTGTAACACCTGCCTTGTCCTGACTCCTCACTGTACTGACCACTGTAACACCGGCCTTGTCACTGTACTGACCACTGTAACACCTGCCTTGTCCTGACTCCTCACTGTACTGACCACTGTAACACCTGCCTTGTCCTGACTCCTCACTGTACTGACCACTGTAACACCTGCCTTGTCCTGACTCCTCACTGTACTGACCACTGTAACACCTGCCTTGTCCTGACTCCTCACTGTACTGACCACTGTAACACCTGCCCTGTCCTGACTCCTCACTGTACTGACGACTATAATACTGGCCTTGTCCACCTGCCTTGTCACCCATTGAGCATGTTTGGGATGTTCTGGATTGGTGTGTATGACAGCGTGTTCCAGTTCACACCAATATCCAGCAACTTCTCACAGCCATTGAAAAGCAGTGCGACAACATTCCACAGGCCATCCATCAACAGCCTGATTTACTCTACAAGATGTGTCATGCTGCAAGATGCAAATGATGACATACTGACTGGTTTTCTCTTTTTTAGTTTTAAGGCATCTGTGTTCCCAGTCATGTGAAATCTTTAAATTAAGACCTAATGAATTTAAATAGCTTGACTTCCTTCTGAACGTATTGAAATTGTAGCACGTTGCGTTGATATTTTCTGTTCACTGTAGCTATTTTCAACTACAAGTGGCTCAGATGAGTGAAAACGTTCATGCAGGGAAATGCTTGCCAAACTGGTTTTAGTCACAGACATGTTTTTTAATTTAGTTATCTAGTAAACAATCTTATCCCATGAATGCAAGCAAGCACATGGCCTGAATGGATAGATCTTCCCCAACTGTCTTACTGTTTTCAGATTGCATACATAGAAAACTCCACTAAGTCCTCTAACATAACAGGTCCAGACAGTAACAGTGCTATTTCTGGATCAAGGATGAGTCAGAGTTCAGTGAGGTGAGTTCACTTTGACGCCAGTCCAGTGGTCCTACATCGTGGCTTGGGAAAGTGTTGTTGAGGAATAATCAGAATGAGTTGGGTAACATAGATAGGATGTTTTATTTTCATCATATGATTATGAGTTATTTCTCATGTATTTTGTTGTACTATAGTGGTGGCCATTGGCAGTTATCTGTTCTCTGTCAGGACTAAGTTGCTTGGGCCGCAGAGAGGGGAGAGGTCAAGGTGTCATCATGTGTAAACTTATCTTTTGCTCCACTGTGTCTGTGTGCCAGTCACTCCCTACTTTTCCCATTGGGGAGAGGAGGATGGCAGTGTCTGGAATCATTCTATGCTCCCTCTCTGTTGCCCCCATCTTAACCTATAGCCTCACTCTCCTCTCCGTGAGCTTGTCCAGGATTGGTTGTATTTAGAATTGGTTGTATCTAAATGACAATTTGATATATATCATAGGGTGGGGGTAATGTCTTGGTACCATTTTGTACCAAGGACAAAATAAGATCTTTGTTTAGGAGACCAAATTGAACGATAATTTATAGCCAACTCTGTCTGGCTAGGGGGTACTCCTCTCTGAAGTAAAGTCTTTCTTTGTGTAAGTTCCTGGGACCTGTGGTTTGTCATGTCGTCTAGAGGGGGGGGGATTTTTGCTATTAAAGGATCTCAGTTTCAATGTAGAAGGGACTCAGAGAATTCGTTGATAGACACTGAATTGATCTGAGAGTCACAGGTTTGTGATAGAGCTCATATAATTAAAGATGGACTTTGATAACTAACTCTGACTTGTGTGTGTGGTTTGCTCCCTCATCATTTGGTAAATAGAGGGAATTTCCACGACCGTGTTCACCCCCCTTAGCATTTCTCCTATTTTGTTGCCTTACAACATGGAATTAAAATAGATTTTTGGGGGGTTTGTATAATTTGATTTATACAACATTCCTACCACTTTGAAGATGCAAAGAAATAAGACAAAACAGAACTTGAGTGTGTATAACTATTCAATACTTTGTAGAGCCACCTTTTGCAGCAATTACAGCTGCAAGTCTGTTGGGGTATGTCTCTATAAGCTTGGCAGATCTAGCCACTGGGATTTTTGCCCATTCTTCAAGGAGAAACTGCTCCAGCTCCTTCAAGTTGGATGGGTTCCTCTGGTGTTACAGCAATCTTTAAGTCATACCACAGATTCTCAATTGGGTTGAGGTCTGGATTTAAACTAGGCCATTCCAAGACATTTAAATGTTTCCCCTTAAATTGTATTTTATTTATTTTACCGGGCAAGTCAGTTAAGAACAAATTCTTATTTACAACGACGATCGACCAAAAAGCAAAAGACCCCCTGCGGGGACGGGGGCTGGGATTAAAAATATACCATGTATACAAAATAAATATAGGACAAAACACGCATCACACACTGTCCATCCAAGTGTGGATGGGAGGAGAGGCGGAAGGGGGTGTGTGTTTGCTTGCTCACAAGCCGGTAATTGCTGGTTTTTGGCCAAAACAGCTCTATGGTTGGTTCTGGAGCTGGATTTGTCATAAGCACAGATGGAAACCACTGGCCTGATCTTTGACTTCACCATCTATTGTTATTTCACGTTTTTGCGGACACGAATCCGCAAAAGTTAGAAAGAAAATAGGTTATAGGTCTATAAGTTAATTAGCATAGTTTAGTGGATTGTGTATTTTTAAAATTTTACCTGCTTTTCACCCCAATTTCGTGGTATCCAATTGTTAGTAGTTACTATCTTGTCTCATCGCTACAACTCCCGTACGGGCTCGTGGATGCAATTATTTTATAGACTTCCTATGCCATTGATACGCGGATGCAATTATTTTATAGACTTCCTATGCCATTGAAACCAGCGTTTGTCTTCAGTTCTATTGGTTTTCATATCAACTTTCTTTGACTGTCCTGAAGCCAAAGGCACAATCCTAATCCTATCATACATCCTAATTGTTGCATCTTTTAGATTCCAAACAGATTTTCGTCTGTCACATGTGGAGCTGCTCGCATTAGGTGAGCTATTTATTATTTTCCTGCCAATTACTTTTTTAGTAAATGTTTGAAATGTAGGTTGTTATAGGCTGCTTCATTACAGGAGTTCTGTTAATCATTCTAGAGATGAAATGCACGTTTAGGTTCCAGCTCTGAAGTATGATGAAGGCTAAATATTCACAAAGGGTAAATGCTACGTGTAGTCGATAAACATCAACACATGGGGCACAGCTGTCAGTGTAGCTAAGCTAGCATGCTAACCTTAGCTAGATGGCTAATGTTATGTTGTTGTTTTGTACTACACTGTATTCAAAAGATTAGCCAGCTATGGCTGGTTCGAGAGCAGTATTTGTCATAAGCATTGATTTAACCCACAAGAGTCTAAGCCCTTCTAATAAAATACAACATTTGATGAATATTTTTATTTGGCCTTCCTGCTATTAGCTGAATCAAACGCATTGAATACAATTCACTACATGGTGCAACAGATAATCTAAAGGAAGCTTTGTTCTGAAGTATCTGGCCTATATCTGAGAGACATAAGAAAGATCCGGATTGTTAATATATATATATATTATTTTTACATGTATTTAACCCCTTTTTTTGCACTGGCACAGGGGGACCTTCATACAGTTTAGATGCTAAAGACAATTTTGTGAGAAGACCGATTTTTCGGATTGTCTGACAAACACCGCTCTGTCACCGCAGATGCGGAAGTGTGACAGGCGGATGCTAGTTTAAACTGACAGATTTTTATGGAGATGTTTTTATTATTAATTAGAGTTCCGACTGGAGCGTGTGGTGAAGCAACATTTTTGCAGTCAAAGCCATTCTTCTTGTTGTGGCGGGGGGAGTGGATTGTGACGGGAGGCCTTCATGGGGTGCTTGCCATCTCTGGCAATCCTTTTCTAATCCAAAAGCAATGTGCAGCGCTACGGCTCACTGTGTATGGCGCGCATAGCTATGTTGCATTTGTGTTACTTGCCTATGTCTAGTTCACACTCCAGTGAGTTGCTATGTGAGGTTTCTAAATGGCAAGTTGTTGATGGCTTTAATTGTGAAGCTTCAGAAGGTAGATAATGCTAGTTTAGCTAAGCGGTTTCAGAAGGTAGATGATGGTAGTTTAGCTAAGCGGTTTCAGAAGGTAAATGATGGTAGTTTAGCTAAGCGGTTTCCGAAGGTAGATGATGCTAGTTTAGCTAGGCGGTTTCAGAAGGTAGATGATGCTAGTTTAGCTAGGCGGTTTCAGAAGGTAGATGATGCTAGTTTAGCTAGGCGGTTTCAGAAGGTAGATGATGCTAGTTTAGCTAGGCGGTTTCAGAAGGTAGATGATGCTAGTTTAGCTAAGCGGTTTCAGAAGGTAGATGATGCTAGTTTAGCTAAGCGGTTTCAGAAGGTAGATGATGCTAGTTTAGCTAAGCGGTTTCAGAAGGTAGATGCTGCTAGTTTAGATAAGCGGTTTCAGAAGGTAGATGATGCTAGTTTAGCTAAGCGGTTTCAGAAAGTAGATGCTGCTAGTTTAGCTAAGCGGTTTCAGAAGGTAGATGATGCTAGTTTAGCTAAGCGGTTTCAGAAGGTAGATGCTGCTAGTTTAGCTAAACGGTTTCAGAAGGTAGATAATGCTAGTTGAGCTAAGCGGTTTCAGAAGGTAGATGCTGCTAGTTTAGCTAAGCGGTTTCAGAAGGTAGATGATGCTAGTTTAGCTAAGCGGTTTCAGAAGGTAGATGATGCTAGTTTAGCTAAACGGTTTCAGAAGGTAGATGATGCTAGTTTAGATAAGCGGTTTCAGAAGGTAGATGCTGCTAGTTTAGCTAAACGGTTTCAGAAGGTAGATGATGCTAGTTTAGCTAAGCGGTTTCAGAAGGTAGATGATGTTAGTTGAGCTAAGCGGTTTCAGAAGGTAGATAATGCTAGTTTAGCTAAGCGGTTTCAGAAGGTAGATAATGCTAGTTTCGCTAAGCGGTTTCAGAAGGTAGATGTTGTTAGCTGAGCTGTTTCAGAAGTCAGATGATGCTAGCCTGGCTAAGCTGTTTGAGAAGGCAGATGATGCTAGTTTAGCTGAGCTGTTTCAGAAGGCAGATGATGCTAGCCTGGCTAAGCTGTTTCAGAAGGCAGATGATGCTAGCCTGGCTAAGCTATTCGAGAAGGTAGATGATGCTAGCATGGCTAAGCTTTTCGAGAAGGTAGATGATGCTAGCATGGCTAAGCTTTTCGAGAAGGTAGATGATGCTAGCATGGCTAATCTATTTGAGAAGGTAGATGATGCTAGCAAGGCTAAGCTATTCGAGAAGGTCGTGAGTGAGTTCACTGTTGAGAAGTTATGCAGAGTAGTTGAGGAGGGCAACAAGTTGGTGTTGCAGGGCCAGTTCTATGGAGTTGGGCCATAGTATCCCTATGGCTGGTCATAATGGCACAGATGAAACACCTTCCCACTAACGAGATGGACAAGCCTGCACCAATCGATGCGCCCTACGTGCTAACGATTGATACATGCTAAAGTCTGACCTCAAAACAGAAATGGAAAAACCAAAGCCTGTTACTCAACTGCTAAGAAGAGAACATTTTGTATTGTTCTAATCTGTTCTAATCTAATTAACAACATTTTGCATAGAAGAAGAAGAAATCTATTTTCTATAAGTATGTGCTGTCGCTTAAAGAAATGAATGACATCATTAGTGAGGCAGAATGTGGCAGTGGAAGACTGACTTTGTGGCTGTGGAATCTGACTTTGTGGCTGTGGAATCTGACTTTGTGGCTGTGGAATCTGACTTTGTGGCTGTGGAATCTGACTTTGTGGCTGTGGAATCTGACTTTGTGGCTGTGGAATCTGACTTTGTGGCTGTGGATTCTGCATATTATTACAAACTACTAGGATAGTGAATCCGCTGGAAGCTAGGCAACTAGGCCTACAATTAAAGCTGGAGGCTCCCAGTATATTCTTGCATTGTAAAAGTGTTGTAGCCTGTAGGGATATTGCTTTGTGAACAATAATGAACCGTTTCAACATTTCTACATAACACACTTGAATAATGCAGCATGTTAACTTTTATACTGCGTGAGTGGGGAGCTAGCGGCTCTAACAGTGAATGAGTAGGTGGACCAGGCTCTTGGCGCTGTAAAGGGGCTGCACTGACACAGACTTGATCCCCTCAATCACGTGAGCGACATTTGACAGATATACCAAACATAACAGAAGTTCTAGTACCAAACCGTTTTAGAATATTTTTTTGTAATGAAATAGAAGTTTTGGTATACCATGGAACAGTACTACCTTCTCGGTCTTCCTGATGGAGTCTGACCATCGCAATCTGCAGTGGCTCCTGCAGATGAATAACACTAACGACTGTATCACCTGGTGTTACATGGCTCTTGTGCCTTACAAGTTTGAGCTTAGACATAGGCCAGACACCTCCAACATAGTGGCAGACTATTTATCTCAGCACCCAAGCGCCAATATGGCTGCCACCTGTCTAGATGGGAAGGCTGAGTATGAGACAGTAGAATTAGGAATGTGTTTGGTTATCCTTTGTTCTACTGGCTTGTGTGATAATCCATATTTCATCAACTTCCACTTATATTCATAACTCATTACACCCTGATCTGTTATCTTTAATATTTGTACCTTATTTACCTTTTACTTTTACCTTTTACTTCAACAGGAAGTCATGTTGAGGCATCTTCACTTTATACTCCTTATTTAAATGTGATTTTTGTTTCTTGTGTGTGAATTGGGCCCAAAACCGTTTCATTATTCTAACCATTTATGTTTACATTTACCTTCATCCTCAACAGCCAGTAGTTTGTCTTGTCAATTTGACTGTGTTCAGTGTCTTGGCCACGCCTAGTATTTGGCCACACCTGATCTTAATTGTTTGGTCTTGAAAGGTGGTCTGTTTAAACAGTGGGAAAGAAAGGCTTGGAAGATGTCTACATCTGATATGCTCTGCAGGAAAGAGTCTTGTTTTAATCACCTTTTAGCATGGTGTTTTATCCTCTTTCAAACAGTCTGCTTTATAGCCTAATAAATATTTATTGAATTCTGACAACATATCAGTCCATTTTATTAGTTTAACTTCTTAATATGCATGGGGTATGGCCAGCTCAGTCACCAGACTAAAGTCATTTGGCCTCCATATAACTCTTACAGAATTTACACATGAATAGATGGGGATATTGGAAATTTTAAGACAAAATAATTCATCATTTATTTTATTTTTTTGCACAATATGGGTACAGCAGATCTTTCAAATGTACTTTAGCGGCCATTCAATACAATACTCATCATTAAAACAAAAGCAGTTTAGGTCAAATGAGATGAGACTAATAGAGGAAGTAACAGAGCAGGTAGATGGTAACGGAAACTGTACTATAGGGACACAACAGGTTAGAGGAAGTAACAGAGCAAGTAGATGTAGACACAGCATAGGTTAGAGGAAGTAACAGAGCAGGTAGATGTAGACACAACATAGGTTAGAGGAAGTAACAGAGCAGGTAGATGGAATGGAAACTGTACCATAGAGACACAAAAGGTTAGAGGAAGTAACAGAGCAGGTAGATGGTAACGGAAACTGTACCATAGAGACACAACACAGGTTAGAGGAAGTAACAGAGCAGGTAGATGAAGACACAACAAAGGTTAGAGCAAGTAACAGAGCAGGTAGATGTAACGGAAACTGTACTATAGAGACAACATAGGTTAGAGGAAGTAACAGCAGGTAGATGTAGACACAACATAGGTTAGAGGAAGTAACAGAGCAGGTAGATGTAGACACAACATAGGTTAGAGGAAGTAACAGAGCAGGTAGATGTAGACACAACAGGTTAGAGGAAGTAACAGAGCAGGTAGATGTAGACACAACATAGGTTAGAGGATGTAACAGAGCAGGTAGATGGTAACGGAAACTGTACCATAGAGACACAACATAGGTTAGAGGAAGTAACAGAGCAGGTAGGTGTAGACACAACAGGTTAGAGGAAGTAACAGAGCAGGTAGATGTAGACACAACATAGGTTAGAGGAAGTAACAGAGCAGGTAGATGTAATGGAAACTGTACTATAGAGACACAACATAGGTTAGAGGAAAAACTAGAAGAAATGGAGGAACTTATTCAGGAACGAGTGTAATGTATTACAAAAATAAAGCGAATTGGATGGAAAATTGTGGAAAATGCGTAAAATGTTTCTTGAATCTTCAACAACAGCCCCTGTGATATGCAGCTGTTCAGGGAAGCTAGAAACCATTATACACAGGCAGTTAGAAAAGCCAAGACTAGCTTTTTCAAGCAGAAATTTGCTTCCTGCAACACTAACTCAAAAAAGTTCTGGGACACTGTAAAGTCCATGGAGAATAAGAACACCTCCTCCCAGCTGCCCACTGCACTGAAGATAGGAAACACTGTCACCACTGATAAATCCACCATAATTGAGAATTTCAATAAGCATTTTTCTACAGCTGGCCATACTTTCCACCTGGCTACCTCTACCCCGGTCAACAGCACTGCACCCCCCACAGCAACTCGCCCAAGCCTTCCCCATTTCTCCTTCTCCCAAATTCGTTCAGCTGATGTTCTGAAAGAGCTGCAAAATCTGGACCCCTACAAATCAGCCGGGCTAGACAATCTGGACCCTTTCTTTCTAAAATTATCTGCCGAAATTGTTGTCACCCCTATTACAAGCCTGTTCGAACCTCTCTTTTGTGTCGTCTGAGATTCCCAAAGATTGGAAAGCAGCTGCGGTCATTCCCCTCTTCAAAGGGGGGGACACTCTTGACCCAAACTGCTACAGACCTATATCTATCCTACCATTCCTTTCTAAGGTCTTTGAAAGCCAAGTCAACGAACAGATTACCGACCATTTCGAATCTCACCATACCTTCTCTGCTATGCAATCTGGTTTCAGAGCTGGTCATGGGCACCTCAGCCACGCTCAAGGTCCTAAACGATATCTTAACCGCCATCGATAAGAAACATTACTGTGCAGCCGTGTTCATTGATCTGGCCAAGGCTTTCGACTCTGTCAATCACCACATCCTCATCGGCAGACTCGACAGCCTTGGTTTCTCAAATGATTGCCTCGCCTAGTTCACCAACTACTTCTCTGATAGAGTTCAGTGTGTCAAATCGGAGGGTCTGCTGTCCGGACCTCTGGCAGTCTCCATGGGGGCGCCACAGGGTTCAATTCTTGGACCGACTCTCTTCTCTGTATACATCAATGAGGTCGCTCTTGCTGCTGGTGAGTCTCTGATCCACCTCTACGCAGACGACACCATTCGGTATACTTCTGGCCCTTCTTTGGACACTGTGTTAACAACCCTCCAGGCAAGCTTCAATGCCATACAACTCTCCTTCCGTGGCCTCCAATTGCTCTTAAATACAAGTAAAACTAAATGCATGCTCTTCAACCGATCGCTACCCGCACCTGCCTGCCTGTCCAACATCACTACTCTGGACGGCTCTGACTTAGAATACGTGGACAACTACAAATTCTTAGGTGTCTGGCTATTAGACTGTAAACTCTCCTTCCAGACCCATATCAAACATCTCCAATCCAAAGTTAAATCTAGAATTGGCTTCCTATTTGGCAACAAAGCATCCTTCACTCATGCTGCCAAACATACCCTTGTAAAACTGACCATCCTACCAATCCTCGACTTTGGCGATGTCATTTACAAAATAGCCTCCAATACCCTACTCAACAAATTGGATGCTGTCTATCACAGTGCAATCCGTTTTGTCACCAAAGCCCCATATACTACCCACCATTGCGACCTGTACGCTCTCGCTGCCAATGCTGGCCTGAAACGCTTATCTCCATACTAGCTTTAAGCACCAACTGTCGCCACACTGTATATAGCCCACCACTGGCTCCATGTCATCTACAAGACTCTGCTAGGTAAAGTCCAGTGGAACCCCCTTATCTCAGCTATCGCTGGTCACCATAGCATCTCCCACCTGTAGCACATGCTCCAGCAGGTATATCTCTCTAGTCACCCCCAAAACCAATTCTTTCTGGAGAGAGCGGAGGAGCGGGGTGACGTGAGAGAACTTGGGAAGGTTGAAGACGTGGCGGCGTTCTGGATGAGTTGAGGGGTTTAATGGCACAGGCAGGGAGCCCAGACGCGGCTGCGGCGTTCTGGCCGCCTCTCCTTCTAGTTCTCTGCTGCCAATGACTGGAACGAACTACAAAAAGCACTGAAACTGGAAACACTTATCTCCCTCACTAGCTTTAAGCACCAACTGTCAGAACAGCTCACAGATTACTGCACCTGTATATAGCCCACCTATATTTTAGCCCAAACAACTACTGGTCTCTTTCCCTACTGTATTTAATTTATCTATTTATTTTGCCACCTTTGTCACCAATCCATTATTTTTATTTTTCTTTACATTATTTTTATTTTTGCACATTCTTCCATTGTAAATCTACCATTCCAGTGTTTTACTTGCTATATTGTATTTACTTTGCCACCATGGCCTTTTTTTGCCTTTACCTCCCTTATCTCACTTCATTTGCTCACATCGTATATAGACTTGTTTATACTGTATTATTGACTGTATGTTTGTTTTACTCCATGTGTAACTCTGTGTTGTTGTATGTGTCGAACTGCTTTGCTTTATCCTGGCCAGGTCGTAATTGTAAATGAGAACTTGTTCTCAACTTGCCTACCTGGGTTAAATAAAGGTGAAATAAATAAAATAAAAATAAAAAACATAGAAATGCTCCCAGAAATAATAAACATACTCATTACAAATGGAATCATCCATGATTCAACTAATTATATTTTAAAAGAGGAAGCAAAATATTTCAAGCATATGTTTTCTTTTCAGTGCGTGGCACCACACAGGAAGTTATGTCTACTTCTGACATGTTACCATGGTAACTCCGTTACCACCACACAGGAAGTTATGACCACTCTGACATGTTACCATGGTAGCCCCATCACCACCAGACAAAATGCTGATAGGCACAGTATCTGTATTCTCTGGGAATGACAGTGAAAGTTGCACGTTGTTATACTGGCGGAACTACTTATGGCATTATGGCATTATGAAGAGCTCTTTGTTTAATCTTTATTTAGGCATGGACCTGCCTGGGAACAGTGGGTTAACTGTTTCAGGGGCAGAAAATGTACCTTGTCGGCTCGGGGTTTGCAAAACACTCTAACCACCAACGCTCTTTAGAATATCTACAGTTGAAGTCTGAACTTTACATACACTTAGGTTGGAGTCATTAAAACTCGTTTTTCAACCAGTCCACAAATTTCTTATTAACAAACTATAGTTTTGGCAAGTCGGTTACGACATCTACTTTGTGCATGACACAAGTCATTTTTCCAACAATTGTTTACAGACAGATTATTTCACTTATAATTCCCTGTATCACAATTCCAGTGGGTCAGAAGTTAACAAGTTGTAACTGTGCCTTTAAACAGCTTGGAAAATTCCAGAAAATGAAGTCATGGCTTTAGAAGCCTCTGATAGGCTAATTGACATAATTTGAGTCAATTGGAGGTGTACCTGTGGATGTATTTCAAGGCCTACCTTCAAACACAGTGCCTCTTCGCTTGACATCATGGGAAAATCAAAAGAAATCAGCCAAGACCTCTGAAAAAAAATTGTCGACCTCCATATGTCTGGTTCATCCTTTGTTGCAATTTCCAAACGTCTGAAGGTACCACATTCATCTGTACAAACAATAGTACGCAAGTATAAACACCATGGGACCACGCAGCTGTCATACCGCTCAGGAAGGAGACGCGTTCTGTCTCCTAGAGATGAATGTACTTTTGTGTGAAAAGTTCAAATCAATCCCAGAACAACAGCAAAGGACCTTGTGAAGATACTGGAGGAAACAGGTACAAAAGTATCTATATCCACAGTAAAACAAGTCTTATATCGACATAACCTGAAAGGCCACTCAGCATGGAAGAAGCTACTGCTTCAAAACCGCCGTAAAAAAAGCCAGACTAGAGTTGCAACTACACATGGGGACAAAGATCATGCTTTTTGGAGAAATGTCATCTGGGCTGATGAAACAAAAATAGAACTGTTTGGATATAATGACCATTGTTATGTTTGGAGGAAAAAGGGGGGACTTGCAGGCCGAAGGACACCATCCCAACTGTGAAGCACGGAGGTGGCAGCATCATGCTGTGGGGGTGCTTTGCTGCAGGAGGCACTGGTGCACTTCACAAAATAGATGGCAACATGAGGAAAGACAATTATGTGAATATATTGATGCAACATCTCAAGACCTCAGTCAGGAAGTTAAAGCTTGGTCACAAATGGGTCTTCCACATGGACAATGACCCTGCATACCTTAAGTGCTTAACATTTACATTTAAGTCATTTAGAGGACACAAGTTAATTTAATTTAAGGACAACAAAGTCAAGGTATTGGAGTGGCCATCACAAAGCCCTGACCTCAATCCTATAGAACATTTGTGGGCAGAACTGAAAAAGCGTGTACGAGCAAGGAGGCCTACAAACCTGACTCAGTTACACCAGCTCTGTCAGGAGGAATGGGCCAAAATGCACCCAACTTATTGTGGGAAGCTTGTGGAAGGCTACCCAAAACGTTTGACCCAAGTTAAACAATTTAAAGGCAATGCTATCAAATACTAATTGAGTGTAAGTAAAGAAATAAATAAAAGATTAAATAAATCATTCTCTCTACTATATTCTGAAATGTCACATTCTTAAAATAAAGTGGTAACTGACCTAAATTAGGGAGTTTTTACTAGGATTAAATGTCAGGAATTGTGAAAAACTGAGTTTAAATGTATTTAGCTAAGGTGTATGTAAACTAGACTCCATGGATTACTGCATTAGATGGCCTACCTACAGTATAGACTCCATGGATTACTGTATTAGATGGACTACCTACAGTATAGACTCTGTGGATTACTGCATTAGATGGCCTACCTGCAGTATAGACTCTATGGATTACTGTATTAGATGGCCTACCTACAGTATAGACTCCATGGATTACTGTATTAGATGGCCTACCAGTATAGACTCCAGTATAGACTCTATAGACTATATGGATTACTGTATTAGATGGCCTACCTACAGTATAGACTCTATGGATTACTGTATTAGATGGCCTACCTACAGTATAGACTCCATGGATTACTGTATTAGATGGCCTGTATTACCTACAGTATAGACTCTATGGATTACTGTATTAGATGGCCTACCTACAGTATAGACTCTATGGATTACTGTATTAGATGGCCTACCTGCAGTATAGACTCCATGGATTACTGTATTAGATGGCCTACCCTAAAGACAGTATAGACTCTATGGATTACTGTATTAGATGGCCTACCTGCAGTATAGACTCTATGGATTACTGTATTAGATGGCCTACCTGCAGTATAGACTCTGGATTACTGTATTAGATGGCCTACCTACAGTATAGACTCCATGGATTACTGTATTAGATGGCTGTATTAGATGGCCTACCTACAGTATAGACTCTATGGATTACTGTATTAGATGGCCTACCTACAGTATAGACTCTATGGATTACTGTATTAGATGGCCTACCTACAGTATAGACTCTATGGATTACTGCATTAGATGGCCTACCTACAGTATAGACTCTATGGATTACTGTATTAGATGGCCTACCTGCAGTATAGACTCTATGGATTACTGTATTAGATGGCCTACCTACAGTATAGACTCTGTGGATTACTGCATTAGATGGCCTACCTACAGTATAGACTCTATGGATTACTGTATTAGATGGCCTAGTCCCACCTGCAGTATAGACTCTATGGATTACTGTATTAGTTGGCCTACCTGCAGTATAGACTCATGGATTACTGTATTAGATGGCCTACCTGCAGTATAGACTCTATGGATTACTGTATTAGATGTTGATTACTCATTAGATGGTACCCAGTATAGACTCTATGGTGTATTAGATGGCCTACCTGCTCATAGGTTTAGTTAAAACCCCTAGCTGACATAGTTTGACTCATTGTTGGTCCCCCTAGTTTAGCCACATAGTGTTGACTCATTGTTGGTTCTAACTAGCCACATAGTGTTGACTCATTGTTGGTCTCCTAACCTAGCCACATAGTTTTGACTCATTGTTGGTCCCCCTAGCCTAGCCACATAGTGTTGACTCATTGTTGGTCTCCTAACTAGCTCACATAGTTTGACTCATTGTTGGTCCCCTAACCTAGCCACATAGTTTTGACTCATTCATGTCCCCCTAACTAACTCACATAGTGTTGACTCATTGTTGGTCCCCTAGCCTAGCCACATAGTTTTGACTCATTGTTGGTCCCCCTAGCCTAATTCCATAGTTTGACTCATTGTTGGTCTAGCCTAGCCACATAGTGTTGACTCATTGTTGGTCCCCTAACTAGCCACATAGTGTTGACTCATTGTTGGTCCCCCTAGCCTAACTCCATAGTTTGACTCATTGTTGGTCTAACTAGCCACATAGTTTGACTCATTGTTGGTCTAACTAATTCCATGTTTGACTCATTGTTGGTCCCCCTAACCTAGCCCATAGTTTGACTCTTGTTGGTCCCCCTAACCTAATTCCATAGTGTTGACTCATTGTTGGTCCCCCTAACTAATTCCATGTTTGACTCTTGTTGGTCCTAGCCTAACCACATGTTTGACTCATTGTTGGTCCCCCTAACCTAGCCACATAGTTTGACTCATTGTTGGTCCCACTAACCTGCCACATAGTGTTGACTCATTGTTGGTCCCCCTAACCTAGCCACATAGTGTTGACTCATTGTTGGTCCCCCTAACCTAGCCACATAGTGTTGACTCATTGTTGGTCCCCCTAACCTAATTCACATAGTGTTGACTCTCCTGTCCCCCTAACTTAATTCACATAGTGTTGACTCATTGTTGGTCCCCTAGCCTAGCTCACATAGTGTTGACTCATTGTTGGTCCCCCTAACCTAGCCACATAGTTTGACTCATTGTTGTCCCCCTAACTAGCCACATAGTGTTGACTCATTGTTGGTCCCCCTAACCTAACTCCATGTTTGACTCATTGTTGGTCCCCCTAACTAACTCCATAGTTTGACTCATTGTTGGTCCCCTAACTAACTCCAGCCACATACTGACTCATTGTTGGTCCCCCTAACCTAGCCACATAGTTTAACTCATTGTTGGTTCTAACTAATTCCAGTGTTTGACTCATTGTTGGTCCCCCTAACTAATTCACATAGTTTGACTCTGTTGGTCCAGTAGACAGTGATGATGACTTCCTGTCACAGGTTTAAAAAACTCCATGAAGGTTTTAACTCTCCTGTCCTAACTAATTCCATGTTTAACTCTACTGTCCTAACTAACTCCATGTTTAACTCTCCTGTCCTAACTAACTCCATGTTTAACTCTCCTGTCCAGGGCTCCATGTTCCTCCTGAAACAACATTTGTTCTGTGTTGTCTTAAATCCTGTGGATCAGGCTCTGAGACATTCCATTGATATGTTGATTACCTCTGTCATGAAAGACAAACACTTACTGGCTCCAAGTAGAGTGACCTGGTCAAATCCAATCTTTAATTAGTCATACACACTGTAACTCACTACATAACCTTCACCTGAACAGAACTACTGGTCAGGCTGCTCACGTCCACAGACGACTGTGGATATGATTGTCCTTTAGTGTGTGGCTAGTAAGCATGTAAATGTCTGTAAGCAGTTTCTTGTCATGCCATGATTGTTTGGTTTGGCTGCTGAGGGTCTGTTGTGAAAGCAGGGCCTGTCTCCATGACTCAGCCTTTGCTGGAACATTCCACTAACACACAACCAGACTTTCCATCAAAACACAGCTAGGCACGATACACCTAGAAATAACACTTAAAACACATCGACAACCTTTACCCTGCTCTCTGTGGTCCTGTGTTTTGACCTTTACCCTGCTGTCTGTGGTCCTGTGTTTTGACCTTTACCCTGTGCTGTTTTCTTTACCCTGCTGTCTGTGGTCCTGTGTTTTGACCTTTACCCTGCTGTCTCTGGTCCTGTGTTTTGACCTTTACCCAGCTGTCTGTGGTCCTGTGTTTTGACCTTTACCCTGCTGTCTGTGGTCCTGTGTTTTGACCTTTACCCTGCTCTCTGTGGTCCTGTGTTTTGACCTTTACCCTGCTGTCTGTGGTCCTGTGTTTTGACCTTTACCCTGCTCTCTGTGGTCCTGTGTTTTGACCTTTACCCTGCTGTCTGTGGTCCTGTGTTTTGACCTTTACCCTGCTCTCTGTGGTCCTGTGTTTTGACCTTTACCCTGCTCTCTGTGGTCCTGTGTTTTGACCTTTACCCTGCTCTCTGTGGTCCTGTGTTTTGACCTTTACCCTGCTCTCTGTGGTCCTGTGTTTTGACCTTTACCCTGCTCTCTGTGGTCCTGTGTTTTGACCTTTACCCAGCTGTCTGTGGTCCTGTGTTTTGACCTTTACCCAGCTGTCTGTGGTCCTGTGTTTTGACCTTTACCCTGCTCTCTGTGGTCCTGTGTTTTGACCTTTACCCTGCTGTCTGTGGTCCTGTGTTTTGACCTTTACCCTGCTGTCTGTGGTCCTGTGTTTTGACCTTTACCCTGCTCTCTGTGGTCCTGTGTTTTGACCTTTACCCTGCTCTCTGTGGTCCTGTGTTTTGACCTTTACCCTGCTGTCTGTGGTCCTGTGTTTTGACCTTTTACCCTGCTCTCTGTGGTCCTGTGTTTTGACCTTTACCCTGCTGTCTGTGGTCCTGTGTTTTGACCTTTACCCTGCTCTCTGTGGTCCTGTGTTTTGTGTTTTGTCCTGTGTTTTACCCTGCTGTCTGTGGTCCTGTGTTTTGACCTTTACCCTGCTGTCTGTGGTCCTGTGTTTTGACCTTTACCCTGCTGTCTGTGGTCCTGTGTTTTGACCTTTACCCAGCTGTCTGTGGTCCTGTGTTTTGACCTTTACCCTGCTGTCTGTGGTCCTGTGTTTTGACCTTTACCCTGCTCTCTGTGGTCCTGTGTTTTGACCTTTACCCTGCTGTCTGTGGTCCTGTGTTTTGACCTTTACCCTGCTGTCTGTGGCCAAATTGAACTTCCTGAAAAGCCAGTTCTGGTGGAAAGTGTAGCCGGCAGAGAGGGAGTGTGCTACCTAGCTGTATTTATATTTATTATGGATCCCCATTAGTTCCTGTCAAGACTGCAGCTACTCTTCCTGGGGTTTATTATGGATCCCCATTTCTTCTTGCCCAGGCAGCAGCTATTCTTCCTGGGGTTTATTATGGATCCCCATTTAGTTCTTGCCAAGGCAGCAGCTACTCTTCCTGGGGTTTATTATGGGTCCCCATTAGTTTCTGCCAAGGCAGCAGCTACTCTTCCTGGTGTTTATTATGGATCCCCATTAGATCCTGCCAAGGCAGCAGCTACTCTTCCTGGGGTTTATTATGGATCCCCATTAGTTCCTGCCAAGGCAGCAGCTATTCTTCCTGGGGTTTATTATTAGTTCTTGCCAAGGCAGCAGCTACTCTTCCTGGGGTTTATTATGGGTCCCCATTAGTTTCTGCCAAGGCAGCAGCTACTCTTCCTGGTGTTTATTATGGATCCCCATTAGTTCCTGCCATGGCAGCAGCTACTCTTCCTGGGGTTTATTATGGATCCCCATTAGTTCCTGCCAAGGCAGCAGCTACTCTTCCTGGGGTTTATTATGGATCCCCATTAGTTCCTGCCAAGGCAGCAGCTATTCTTCCTGGGGTTTATTATGGATCCCCATTAGTTTCTGCCAAGGCAGCAGCTACTCTTCCTGGTGTTTATTATGGATCCCCATTAGTTCCTGCCATGGCAGCAGCTACTCTTCCTGGGGTTTATTATGGATCCCCATTAGTTCCTGCCAAGGCAGCAGCTACTCTTCATGGGGTTTATTATGGATCCCCATTAGTTCCTGCCAAGGCAGCAGCTACTGTGTGTGTGTGTGTGGAGTTCATGTCTTGTGTGTCTCTGTTCCATAAGATATATATTTAAAAACAGATAGAAAATAACATTTCACTGCATCAGTTACTTAATGTGGCTGTATGTAGTACTGTGCCCCTCCCATAGTCTGTTCTGGACTTGGGGACTGTGAGGAGACCTCTGGTGGCATGTCTTGGGGTATGCATGGGTGTCTGAGGTGTCTGAGCTGTGTGCCAGTAGTTTAAACAGACAGCTCGGTACATTCAGCATGTCACTTCTCACAAATACAAGTAGTGATGAAGTCCATCTCTCCTCCACTTTGAGCCAGGAGAGTTGACATGCATATTATTAATATTAGCTCTCTGTGTACATCCAAGGGCCAGTGGTGCTGCCCTGTTCTGAGACAATTATACTTTTCCTAAATTCCTCTTTGTGGCACCTGACCACACCACTGAACAGTACGACAGAACTAGGGCCTGTAGGACCTGCCTTGTTGATAGTGTTGTTAAGAAGGTAGAAACTAGGACCTGTAGGACCTGCCTTGTTGATAGTGTTGTTATGAAGATAGAAACTAGGGCCTGTAGGACCTGCCTTGTTGATAGTGTTGTTAAGAAGGTAGAAACTAGGGCCTGTAGGACCTGCCTTGTTGATAGTGTTGTTATGAAGATAGAAACTAGGGCCTGTAGCACCTGCCTTGTTGATAGTGTTGTTAAGAAGGTAGAGCAGCAATTTATTATAGACAGACTTCACCCCCATCTTAGCTACTGTTGTATCAATATGTTTTGACCATGACAGTTTTCAATCCAAGGTTACTCCAAGTAGTTTAGTCACCTCAACTTGCTCAATTTCCACATGATTTATTGAAAGATTCAGTTGGTTTATGATTTAGTGAATGATTTGTCCAAAACACAATGCTTTTTGTTTTTGAAATATTTGGGACTACGTTATTCCTTGCCATCCATTCTGAAACTAGCTGCTTCACTGTTGTAGTTGACGTGTATAGTGTTGGCTGGCTTCATTCATGAGTAAAGATCGTAAAAAGTAATGGACCAAGACAGCTGCCCTGGGGAATTCTTAATTCTACCTGGATTATGTTGGAGAGACTTCCATTAAAGAAGACCCTCTGTGTTCTGTTTGGCAGGTAACTTTGTATCAACATTATAGCAGGGGATGTAAAGCCATAACACAAGTTTTTCTAGCAGCAGACTATGATCGATAATGTCAAAAGCCACACTGAGGTCTAACAAGACACCCCCTACAATCATTTTATCATCAATTTCTCTCAGCCAATCATCAGTCATATGAGTAAGTGCTGTGCTTGTTGATTGTCCTTCCCTATAAGCGAGCTGAAAGTCTGTTGTCAATTTGTTTACTGTAAAATAGCTCTGTATCTGGTCAAACACCATTTTTTTCAGAAGTTTCCTAAGGGTTGGTAACAGGCTGATTGGTCAGATATTTGAGCCAGTAAAGGGAGCTTTACTATCCTTAGTTAGCAGAATGACTTTAGCTTCCCTCCAGGCCTGAGGGGACACTCTCTAGTAGGCTTAGCATGAAGATATGATAAATAGGAGTGGCAATATCATCCACTATTAATGACTAACTTCCCTCCAGGCCTGAGGGGATCCTAGGCTTAGCATGAAGATATTTTCAATATCATCCACTTGACTAACTTCCCTCCAGGCCAGGGGACCTCAGTAGGCTTGCATGAAGATATGATAAATGATGGCAATATCATCCACTATTAATGACTAACTTCCTCCAGGCCTGAGGGGACTAGTAGGCTTAGCATGAAGATATGATAAATAGGAGTGGCAATATCATCCACTATTAATGACTAACTTCCCTCCAGGCCTGCTCTCTAGTAGGCTTAGCATGAAGATATGATAAATAGGAGTGGCAATATCATCCACTATTAATGACTAACTTCCCTCCAGGCCTGAGGGGACACTCTCTAGTAGGCTTAGCATGAAGATATGATAAATAGGAGTGGCAATATCATCCACTATTAATGACTAACTTCCCTCCAGGCCTGAGGGGACACTCTCTAGTAGGCTTAGATTGAAGATGTCGTCCACTATTATCCTCAGTAATTTTCATCCAACTTGTCAGACCTCAGAGGTTTGTTATTGTTGATAGACAAAAAAAATGCACTTTACGGAATTCTAAATAACAGTGCTTGTCTTTTATAAGTTGGTCAGTTATACTTGGATGTGTAGTGTCAGTGCTTGTCTTTTATAAGTTGGTCAGTTATACTTGTATGTGTAGTGTCAGTGCTTGTCTGTTATAAGTTGGTCAGTTATACTTGGATGTGTAGTGTCAGTGCTTGTCTTTTATAAGTTGGTCAGTTATACTTGGATGTGTAGTGTCAGTGCTTGTCTTTTATAAGTTGGTCAGTTATACTTGTATGTGTAGTGTCAGTGCTTGTCTTGTTATAAGTTGGTCAGTTATACTTGGATGTGTGTGTCAGTGTGTCTTTTATAAGTTGGTGTTATACTTGGATGTGTAGTGTCAGTGCTTGTCTTTTATTTGGTCAATGTGTTGTCAGTGCTTGTCTTTTATAGTTGGATGTGTAGTGTCAGTGCTTGTCTTTTATAAGTTGGTCAGTCTTTTATACTGGTCAGTTATATGTGTATGTGTCAGTGTCAGTGCTTGTCTTTTATAAGTTGGTCAGTTATACTTGTATGTGTAGTGTCAGTGCTTGTCTTTTATAGTTTGGTCAGTTATACTTGTATGTGCAGTGTCAGTGCTTGTCTTTTATAAGTTGGTCAGTTATACTTGGATGTGTAGAGTCAGTGTTTGTTGCTGGCATGTCATGCCTCAGTTTGCTAATCTGTCCAATGAAAAAAATAATCAAAGTAGTTGGCAAAATCAGTGGTCTTTGTGCTGAATGAGCCATCTGATTCAATGAATGATGGTGTTGAGTTTGCCTTTGTTCCTGAAAAATAAGTTTTATATAATACTTCATGTCATTTATCTTTGTTTCATAGTGTAGTTCTTCTTTTTATTCAGTTTAGTCACATGATTTCTCCATATGTTTACCAACGGGTTGTGCAGCCAGACCTATTTGCCATCTATTTTACCCTCTCAACAATGAAATGTTTAAATTCCTCAGCAATCCACGTGGATTTAACAGTTTTTACAGTCATTTTCTTAATGGGTACATGATTATTAGTGTCTGCGATAAGCAACTTTGGTGTTCCTAGATATGGAACTATATTGTGATCACGACATCTGATGGATCTGGATACTGTTTTAAATCATATTTCTGCAGCGTTAGTAAAGATGTGATTAATACATGTTGATGATTTCATTCCTGGGCTGTTTTTAACTACCCTGGTAGGTTGACTGATGTTAGGGAGCAGCTTATTGATGTCCTGGTGCTGGTTTATAGTGTTTGGGAGCAGCTTATTGATGTCCTGATGCAGGTTTATAATGTTAGGGAGCAGCTTATTGATGTCCTGATGCAGGTTTATAATGTTAGGGAGCAGCTTATTGATGTCCTGATGCAGGTTTATAATGTTAGGGAGCAGCTTATTGATGTCCTGATGCAGGTTTATAATGTTAGGGAGCAGCTTATTGATGTCCTGATGCAGGTTTATAATGTCTGGGAGCAGCTTATTGATGTCCTGATGCAGGTTTATAATGTTAGGGAGCAGCTTATTGATGTCCTGGTGCTGGTTTATAGTGTTTGGGAGCAGCTTATTGATGTCCTGATGCAGGTTTATAATGTTAGGGAGCAGCTTATTGATGGCCTGATGCAGGTTTATAGTGTTAGGGAGCAGCTTATTGATGTCCTGGTGCAGGTTTATATGTTATTGATGGAGCAGGTTTATAATGTTAGGGAGGTTATTGATGTCCTGATGCAGGTTTATAATGTTAGGGAGCAGGTTATTGATGTCCTGATGCAGGTTTATAATGTTAGGGAGCAGCTTATTGATGTCCTGATGCAGGTTTATAGTGTTAGGGAGCAGCTTATTGATATGTTGATGAAGGTTTATAATAATAGGGAGCAGCTTATTGATGTCCTGATGCAGGTTTATAATGTTAGGGAGCAGATTATTGATGTCCCGATGCAGGTTTATAATGTTAGGGAGCAGCTTATTGATGTCCTGATGCAGGTTTATAATGTTAGGGAGCAAATTTTTTTTTTTTTTTTACAGGGACAGTGCACATTAATCAACGTTTCAGTAAAAGTGCCGGTTTTAGCCAGCCGGCTAATTTTCAACCGCAGTCCCTGGGCAGGTTATTAAAAACAATTACAATATAGACAATAGCAACATAGAACAAGCAAGACATAGCAACATAGGACAAGCAAGACGTAGCATACAGACAGAGCAACATAGAGCAAAAAGCAGCAAGACAAAATTCATAAAAGCAACAAAGTGTTTCCACACCTCACAAGCTACAGACAACAGACAACATGGAAAGCGGCAACACACAGCTAGGGACCATGTTCACAAATCTGATTGACCTTTAGCCATGTCTTCAAGCATTTCGTGAAAGTGTGATATGTGGTGCAGTTATGTGTGTCTGATGGCAGTGTATTCCAGACATGGGAAGCTCTCACAGAGAATGCAGATTTACTAAAGGTGCTTTTCCTTAGGGGAACTATACAGTCACCTCTCATGGCAGACCTTGTGGATCTGCTGCCATATGTCTGGGTTTTCTGTTTAACAAAAATATTGAGTGGAGGGGGAGCCAGGCCATTAAGGATCTTGAATACAAGACATGCGTCGGTGTATTGCACAAGATTTTCCCAACTCAAGAGCTCATGCTTTCTAAGGATGTGACAATGATGATGGCTATTGGGCTTCCTATCAAGCACTTTGAGAGCCTGTTTGTAGACAGACGGAATAGGGTTTAATGTTGTACAGCAAGCTTGGGCCCAACTAGTCAAGCAGTATGTTAAGTGGGGGAGTATCATAGAGTTGAAGTACAGTTTTGCTACCTCTGTAGTCAAACAATTTCGTATAAATCGGAAATTAGCTAGGTTGAATTTAGTTATTTGAATTACCTTTTTCACATGCTTTTTAAAAGAGAGGTTGGAATCAAGTATGATGCCAAGGTACTTAAAATCGGATACCACCTGGAGCTTCTCCCCTGACACATAGGCATCTGGCTCAGTAGCATCTGTTGCCCTCTTTGTGAAGAACATGCAAACAGTTTTTTTCACATTGAGATACAAACACGAGTCACTGAGCCACTTTGTAACCTGGACCATTACAGTAGTGAGTTCTTGTGCAGCTTGTTGTTTGCTCTTTGCATGCATATATATCACTATCATCTGCATACATTTGAACTTCAGACCCAGTACAGACAGAAGGCAGATCATTAATGTACAGGCTGAACAGGAGGGGCCCCAGTATTGACCCTTGGGGCACGCCCACATCATAGCTACGATAGGGCGACAGCTCATTGCTCACTCTGACACACTGAGTTCTGCCTTCAAGGTATGATTTCATCCATCTCAAGGCATCAGGGGAAAGTTGATGTCCTGATGCAGGTTTATAATGTTAGGGAGCAGCTTATTGATGTCCTGATGCAGGTTTATAATGTTAGGGAGGGGCTTATTGATGTCCTGATGAAGGTTTATAATGTCTGGGAGCAGATTATTGATGTCCTGATGCAGGTTTATAATGTTTGGGAGGGGCTTATTGATGTCCTGATGCAGGTTTATAATGTTAGGGAGGGGCTTATTGATGTCCTGATGCAGGTTTATAATGTTTGGGAGGGGCTTATTGATGTCCTGATGCAGGTTTATAATGTTAGGGAGGGGCTTATTGATGTCCTGATGCAGGTTTATAATGTTAGGGAGGGGCTTATTGATGTCCTGATGCAGGTTTATAATGTTTGGGAGCAGCTTATTGATGTCCTGATGCAGGTTTATAATGTCTGGGAGGGGCTTATTGATGTCCTGATGCAGGTTTATAATGTCTGGGAGCAGATTATTGATGTCCTGATGCAGGTTTATAATGTTAGGGAGGGGCTTATTGATGTCCTGATGCAGGTTTATAATGTTAGGGAGGGGCTTATTGATGTCCTGATGCAGGTTTATAATGTTTGGGAGCAGCTTATTGATGTCCTGATGCAGGTTTATAATGTTAGGGAGGGGCTTATTGATGTCCTGATGCAGGTTTATAATGTTAGGGAGCAGCTTATTGATGTCCTGATGCAGGTTTATAATGTCTGGGAGCAGCTTATTGATGTCCTGATGCAGGTTTATAATGTTAGGGAGCAGCTTACTGATGTCCTGATGCAGGTTTATAATGTCTGGGAGCAGCTTATTGATGTCCCGATGCAGGTTTATAATGTTAGGGAGCAGCTTATTGATGTCCTGATGCAGGTTTATAATGTTTGGGAGCAGCTTATTGATGTCCTGATGGAGGTTTATAGTGTTTAGGAGCAGCTTATTGATGTCCTGATGCAGGTTTATAGTGTTAGGGAGCAGCTTATTGATGTCCTGATGGAGGTTTATAATGTTTGGGAGCAGCTTATTGATGTCCTGATGCAGGTTTATAATGTCTGGGAGCAGCTTGTTGATGTCTTGTACTCGTGCTCCTAGATGGCACAAAGGTTTTGCTCCAGGGACTGAGACATTTGTCACCATTGAACTGCCCAATACAACAGCCGGAGAAGGGGATGGAGAAAGCCGCCCATTCCCACCCCTCACACAATTGGTTGAGCCTTTCACGGGCCCATGAGAAGCAGGATAAGGTATGCCCGCTGCTCCTCCCACAGCAGCTCCGTCAGATCCAGAGAGGGAATGGAGTCGGACTCGACAACGAAGCCGTTGCTGGAGTTGGTGGTCTCAGACACAGGCAGACCCAGCGATGGAGATGCAGGTTGATCATGTACCAGTTCAGAGACACTATTCCTTATGTCAATCTGCTCCTAACCTCTTGCAGTCACTCCCATCCGCTTAGTAGCATGCTGCTGCCTTCGGTTTCCACCACTTGTGACATGGAACCAGCGCTGATTAGAACACTCTTCTTGCTGTTCTCCGTCTACTTCACTACAGGATGGAGGAGGAGAACAGATGGAGACGACTTCCTTGGCAGGCTAGTTCCAGGTAGCACAGGCCATTCAGATAGGGACAGATGGAGAGGACCTCCTTGGCAGGCTAGTTCCAGGTAGCACAGGCCATTCAGATAGGGACAGATGGAGAGGACCTCCTTGGCAGGCTAGTTCCAGGTAGCACAGGCCATTCAGATAGGGACAGATGGAGAGGACCTCCTTGGCAGGCTAGTTCCAGGTAGCACAGGCCATTCAGATAGGGACAGATGGAGAGGACCTCCTTGGCAGGCTAGTTCCTGGTAGCACAGGCCATTTAGATAGGGACAGATGGAGAGGACCAGATAGATAGGGACAGATGGAGAGGACCAGATAGATAGGGACAGATGGAGAGGACCAGATAGATAGGGACAGATGACAAGGCGGGGAAACATCCTTGAGGCCCGAGTGGCGTCCTACCGTCCTTTCCCCGTAAGTTTGGCAGAACTGAGATTTGCTTGCTAAGCGTAGCCTCTTCATTCCTGTAGTTCCCTGCTACCAAACAATTACCACATTGGAACTCCGGATTGTCAATACTGTCCCGGACAAGATCGTAAGAAACGCATCTTCTACAGCGCTGGAAACGTTCGGTAGCTATTCCAGGCGAAGGGGGCTCCATTGCAAACTAGTCTGCTGGCTAGATGGTAGCAGGTGTTGACACAAACACACTTATGAACAACTTTAAAATAAAACAAAGTGAAACAACATGCCGAAGCAACAATTCAGGAACTATCGGTTTTCGTGACAGGAAGTAACTACAGTTCTTCTTCTACAGTAGCAGCATCAACACCAAAGCAGAACCCAGAGTCCACCCTGACCTATAGTTTAGAACCTTTACCCTGCTCTCAATTTCACTTCCTCAAAGGCTTCAGCTGTGATGAGGGAAGTGTGTCTTCAGCCTTCAGAGATGGGCAGTGAGTCAGGCATACGAACTGATCCTAGAGCCATTTACTGATGCCTAAGACTACACACACATGCCGTTTAGAAGTATTAGTTTCGTATGTACAGTAGTGTTTCCTCCCACACCAGTCTTTCCCTTTCAGTCATGTGATGTGTGCCTGTCTCTCAGTTCAGTTGAAGGTCTTTTTGGCATGTCAAACATATGTTTATATTGCCAAAGCAAATGGAATAGACAAACAAAAGGAGAAAAAACAAGCGAAACATTAGTTAAAATTACCCTAACAAAAGGTAAACGGATATAGACATTTCAGGTGTTATATTATTGGCTGTGTTGTAAGAATGTGCAAATAGTTGAAGAATGAAAGGGAAAATCAAAAGATAAATATAGGTTGTAATTACAATGTTTGTTCTCCACTGGTTTCCCTTTTCTCATGGCAACGGGCCTCACATCTTGTTGCTGTGATTAAACACTGCGGTATTTCACCTAACAGATATTGGATTTTATCAATGTTTGATTTGTTTTGAAATTGTTTGTGTGATCTGTGGGAAATACGTCTCTCTCATGTGGTTTTGTCAAAGAGGTTAGGAAGTGCAGCTCAGTTTGTGGGCACATAGGCAGACCTGACTCTCAAGAGGAGACAGGCGATGACGACCTCATCAATAGCAAGGCTATGGTCACAGAGTCTGTACAACGTCAAGGATTTCCTTCATTTGGTGTCCGGCACAGTAGCTATTTATTATACCTCTGTGAACTCCGTTTTGGGCCAGATAACGTTCCACTTTGATCTGGCTTTTGGTTGATTCTTTCCAGTGTGTCATAGTTAACCTTTAACTTTCTGGGTCTGAATGTTGTGTTGCTGTCCTGGGGCTCTGTGGGGTCTAGTTGTGTTGCTGTCCTGGGGCTCTGTGGGGTCTAGTTGTGTTGCTGTCCTGGGGCTCTGTGGGGTCTAGTTGTGTTGCTGTCCTGGGGCTCTGTGGGGTCTAGTTGTGTTGCTGTCCTGGGGCTCTGTGGGATCTAAATGTGTTGCTCTCCTAGGGGTAGAGTTGTGTTTGTGAACAGAGCCCCAGAACCAGTTGGTTGAGGAGACTCTTCTCCAGGTTCATCTCTCTGTAGTTGAGGGCTTTGTGGGATCTAGTTGTGAACAGAGCCCCAGAACCAGTTGGTTGAGGGGACTCTTCTCCAGGTTCATCTCTCTGTAGTTGAGGGCTTTGTGGGGTCTAGTTGTGAACAGAGCCCCAGAACCAGTTGGTTGAGGAGACTCTTCTCCAGGTTCATCTCTCTGTAGTTGAGGGCTTTGTGGGGTCTAGTTGTGAACAGAGCCCCAGAACCATCTGGTTGAGGAGACTCTTCTCCAGGTTCATCTCTCTGTAGTTGAGGGCTCTGTGGGGTCTAGTTGTGTTTGTGAACAGAGCCCCAGAACCAGTTGGTTGAGGAGACTCTTCTCCAGGTTCATCTCTCTGTAGTTGAGGGCTTTGTGGGGTCTAGTTGTGAACAGAGCCCCAGAACCAGTTGGTTGAGGAGACTCTTCTCCAGGTTCATCTCTCTGTAGTTGAGGGCTTTGTGGGGTCTAGTTGTGAACAGAGCCCCAGAACCAGTTGGTTGAGGAGACTCTTCTCCAGGTTCATCTCTCTGTAGTTGAGGGCTTTGTGGGGTCTAGTTGTGAACAGAGCCCCAGAACCATCTGGTTGAGGAGACTCTTCTCCAGGTTCATCTCTCTGTAGTTGAGGGCTTTGTGGGGTCTAGTTGTGAACAGAGCCCCAGAACCATCTGGCTGAGGAGACTCTTCTCCAGGTTCATCTCTCTGTAGTTGAGGGCTCTGTGGTGAAACGTGTGGGCATCGCTTCCTTTTAGGTGTTTGTAGAATCTAACAGAATCTAACTTTTCTGGAGTTTGATAACTAGTGGGTATAGTCTTAATTCTGCTCTGCATCTTTTGGGGTTTCTGATTTCTGACGTGCTGTTCCTTCTTTTTCCACAGTGTATTTCTGTATTGTTTTAGTTATTTACCATAGTGAAGTAGCAAGCTAAGGTTTTCTGGTTCTCTGTGTTTAATTTATTTTCTAAGGTTTTTACTCTTCATCAAAACATTTGTCATTGTAAGTTGTTTCTCTGCTTAAAGTGTGATATGTTAGCTGATAGGCCAAATATACTGGTTAGTGTGTTGGACTAGTAACCAGCAGGTAGCCTACTGGTTAGAGGCAGGTAACCTAGTGGTTAGAGCGTTGGACTAGTAACCAGCAGGTAGCCTAGTGGTTAGAGGCAGGTAACCTAGTGGTTAGAGCGTTGGACTAGTAACCAGCAGGTAGCCTAGTGGTTAGAGCGTTGGACTAGTAACCAGCAGGTAGCCTAGTGGTTAGAGTGTTGGACTAGTAACCAGCAGGTAGCCTAGTGGTTAGAGCGTTGGGCCGGTAACCAGCAGGTAGCCTAGTGGTTAGAGCGTTGGACTAGTAACCAGCATATAGACTAGTGGTTAGGGTTGGACTAGTAACCAGCAGGTAGCCTAGTGGTTAGAGCGTTGGACTAGTAACCAGCATATAGACTAGTGGTTAGGGTTGGACTAGTAACCAGCAGGTAGCCTAGTGGTTAGAGTGTTGGACTAGTAACCAGCAGGTAGCCTAGTGGTTAGTGTTGGACTAGTAACCAGCAGGTAGCCTAGTGGTTAGAGTGTTAGGCCAGTAACCAGCAGGTAGCCTAGTGGTTAGAGGCAGGTAGCCTAGTGGTTAGAGGCAGGTAGCGTAGTGGTTAGAGCGTTGGGCCAGTAACCAGCAGGTAGCCTAGTGGTTAGAGCGTTGGACCAGTAACCAGCAGGTAACCTAGTGGTTAGAGCGTTGGGCCAGTAACCAGCAGGTAGCCTAGTGGTTAGAGTGTTGGACCAGTAACCAGCAGGTAGCCTAGTGGTTAGAGTGTTGGACTAGTAACCAGCAGGTAGCCTAGTGGTTAGAGTGTTGGACTAGTAACCAGCAGGTAGCCTAGTGGTTAGAGTGTTGGGCCAGTAACCAGCAGGTAGCCTAGTGGTTAGAGTGTTGGACTAGTAACCAGCAGGTAGCCTAGTGGTTAGAGGCAGGTAGCCTAGTGGTTAGAGCGTTGGGCCAGTAACCAGCAGGTAGCCTAGTGGTTAGAGCGTTGGACCAGTAACCAGCAGGTAGCCTAGTGGTTAGAGCGTTGGGCCAGTAACCAGCAGGTAGCCTAGTGGTTAGAGCATTGGATCAGTAACCAGCAGGTAGCCTAGTGGTTAGGGTTAGACTAGTAACCAGTAGGTGCTCTAGTAACCAGCAGGTAGCCTAGTGGTTAGAGCGTTGGGCCAGTAACCAGCAGGTAGCCTAGTGGTTAGAGTGTTGGACTAGTAACCAGCAGGTAGCCTAGTGGTTAGAGTGTTGGACTAGTAACCAGCAGGTAGCCTAGTGGTCAGAGTGTTGGGCCAGTAACCAGCAGGTAGCCTAGTGGTTAGAGCGTTGGGCCATTAACCAGCAGGTAGCCTAGTGGTTAGAGTGTTGGACTAGTAACCAGCAGGTAGCCTAGTGGTCAGAGTGTTGGGCCAGTAACCAGCAGGTAGCCTAGTGGTTAGAGCGTTGGGCCATTAACCAGCAGGTAGCCTAGTGGTTAGAGTGTTGGACTAGTAACCAGCAGGTAGCCTAGTGGTTAGAGTGTTGGACTAGTAACCAGCAGGTAGCCTAGTGGTTAGAGCATGGTGCCAGTAACCGAAAGGTTGCTGGATCGAATCCCCGAGCTGACAAGATAAAAATCTGTCGTTCTGCCTCTGAACAGGGCAGTTAACCCACTGTTCCTAGGCCGTCATTGTAAATAATATTTTTTTCTTAACTGACTTGCCTGGTTAAATAAAGGTGAAATAAAAACTATTACAGGACAACATTTTGCCTAGGAAGTTGTCTAGGAGGGATTTGTTGTTGGCCAATAGTTTTCTTTTTGTACATTTCTACACTACCTTCCATCCTTTTCGGCGTTGATGCCTCGTGATTTGAGCAAAGCTCCGTTCAAGTAGACTGCTTTTGTTGTGGTCTGATAGGGGAGTCAGTGGGCTGACTGAACGCTCCGAGAGACTCTGGGTTGAGGTCAGTGATAAAGTAGTCTACAGTACTACTGCCAAGAGATGAGCTATAGGTGTACCTACCATATGAGTGCCCTCGAAGCCTACCATTGACTGTGTACATACCCAGGATGTAACAGAGCTATAGGTGTACCTACCATAGAGTGCCCTCGAAGCCTACCATTGACTATGTATATACCCATTGTACAATAGAGCTGCAGGAGTTGTGACCCCTTTTTGTTGGTTATGTAGTTATGTTTAGGGGGTCATATGGGGGAGGGAATGCTGTCACCTCCAGGTAGCTCTTTGTCCCCCTGTGTGCTGATGGTGTCAGGTTCTTGTCCAGTTCTGGCATTTGTGTCACCACAGACTTGTCCCTGGGCCTGGAAATGATTGATCTCCCCTTCCAGGATGGAGAAGCTGTCTTCATTAAATTATGGGGATTCTAGTGGGGGATATAGGTAGCACACAGGAGGACATTTTTCTCTGTTCAGATAATTTTCTTTTGAATTTCTAGCCAATTGTTTTGATTCATTTAATCGAGTGTGTTAGGTCTGCTCAATACCAAATTATCATACCCCCTGAGTCCCTTCCCTGTTTCACACCTGATAGTTTGGTGGATGGGACTACCAGCTCTCTGTAACCTAGAGGGCAACCAGTGGGTCCGTCTCCTCTATACCACCCACCTGGTAGTGTTGTGGATGGGACTACCAGCTCTCTGTAATCAAGAGGGCAACCAGTGGGTCCGTCTCCTCTATACCACCCACCTGGTAGTTTGGTGGATGGGACTACCAGCTCTCTGTTACCTAGAGGGCAACCAGTGGGTCCATCTCCTCTATACCACCCACATGGTAGTTTGGTGGATGGGACTACCAGCTCTCTGTAACCTAGAGGACAACCAGTGGGTCCATCTCCTCTATACCACCCACCTGGTAGTGTTGTGGATGGGACTACCAGCTCTCTGTAACCTAGAGGGCAACCAGTGGGTCCGTCTCCTCGATACCACCCACCTGGTAGTGTGGTGGATGGGACTACCAGCTCTCTGTAACCTAGAGGGCAACCAGTGGGTCCGTCTCCTCTATACCACCCACCTGGTAGTTTGGTGGATGGGACTACCAGCTCTCTGTAACCTAGAGGGCAACCAGTGGGTCCGTCTCCTCTATACCACCCACCTGGTAGTGTGGTGGATGGGACTACCAGCTCTCTGTAACCTAGAGGGCAACCAGTGGGTCCGTCTCCTCGATACCACCCACCTGGTAGTGTGGTGGATGGGACTACCAGCTCTCTGTAACCTAGAGGGCAACCAGTGGGTCTGTCTCCTCTTTACCAGGTTTCTTGTAGACTGATGGTCTGTATTTCTGATTTCTTTGGTGAGGTCTGCGTTCCCTTTTCTTTAGGCCAAAGGCAGATGACCTCAAATCAAAATCAAATCAAATGTATTTATATAGCCCTTCGTACATCAGCTGATATCTCAAAGTGCTGTACAGAAAAGAGCCTAAAACCCCAAACAGCAAGCAATGCAAGTGTAGAAGCACGGTGGCTAGGAAAAACTCCCTAGAAAAGCCAAAACCTAGGAAGAAACCTAGAGAGGAACCAGGCTATGTGGGGGTGCCAGTCCTCTTCTGGCTGTGCCGGGTGGAGATTATAACAGAACATGGCCAAGATGTTCAAATGTTCATAAATGACCAGCATGGTCAAATATTAATAATCACAGGCAGAGGCGATCTCTTCCGGCCAATATCTCCTCCCAAGTGTAACAACCTTTACCATCCAGCACGTCTTCCCATGTCCATACTCCGAATAATTCCTCCTCCCTTTGCTGCTCCAGCTGTCGCTGCCTGTTAACACGCTGCTCGGTCCGAGTGTGGTGGGTGATTCTGTAACGACGTTCTTCGTTTGTCGAAAGAGAGTCGGACCGAAATGCAGCATGTTGGTTACTCATGTTTATTAGTGAAACAAACAACGAAACTATACATGACATAACTAATAAATACAAAACAACAAACGGAACGTCAAACCTATTACAGCCTATCTGGTGAACACTACACAGAGACAGGAACAATCACCCACAAAATACAAAGTGAAAACCAGGCTACCTAAATACGGTTCCCAATCAGAGACAACAAGAATCACCTGACTCTGATTGAGAACCGCCTCAGGCAGCCAAACCTATACAACACCCCTACTCAGCCGCAATCCCAAATACTACAAACCCCAATACGAAAATACAATACATAAACCCATGTCACACCCTGGCCTAACCAAATATATAACGAAAACACAAAATACAATGACCAAGGCGTGACAGAAACCTAGAGAGGATCCAGGCTATGTGGGGTGGCCAGTCCTCTTCTGGCTGTGCCGGGTGGAGATTATAACAGAACATGGCCAAGATGTTCAAATGTTCATAAATTACCAGCATGGTCGAATAATAATAAGGCAGAACAGTTGAAACTGGAGCAGCAGCACGGCCAAGTGGACTGGGGACAGCAAGGAGTCATCATGTCAGGTAGTCCTGGGGCATGGTCCTTGGGCTCAGGTCCTCCGAGAGAGAGAAAGAAAAATAATTAGAGAGAGCATATGTGGGGTGGCCAGTCCTCTTCTGGCTGTGCCAGGTGGAGATTATAACAGAACATGGCCAAGATGTTCACATGTTCATAAATGACCAGCATGGTCGAATAATAATAAGGCAGAACAGTTGAAACTGGAGCAGCAGCACGGCCAGGTGGACTGGGGACAGCAAGGAGTCATCATGTCAGGTAGTCCTGAGGCATGGTCCTAGGGCTCAGGTCCACCGAGAGAGAGAGAGAGAGAGAGAGACAGAGAAAATTAGAGAGAGCATAATTAAATTCACACAGGACACTGGATAGAACAGGAGAAGTATCCAGATATAACAAACTGACCCGAGCCCCCCGACACATAAACTACTGCAGCATAAATAATGGAGGCTGAGACAGGAGGGGTCAGGAGACACTGTGGCCCCATCCGATGACACCCCTGGACAGGGCCAAACAGGAAGGATATAACCCCACCCACTTTGCCTAAGCACAGCCCCCACACCACTCGAGGGGATATCTTCAACCACCAACTTACCATCCTGAGAGAAGGCCGAGTATAGCCCACAAAGATCTCCGCCACGGCACAACCCAAGGGGGGGCGCCAAGCCAGACAGGAAGATCACATCAGTGACTCAACCCACTCAAGTGACGCACCCCTCCTAGGGATGGTATGAAAGAGCCCTAGTAAGTCAGTGACTCAGCCCCTGTAATAGGGTTAGAGGCAGAGAATCCCAGTGGAAAGAGGGGAACCGGCCAGGCAGAGACAGGAAGGGTGGTTCGTTGCTCCAGAGCCTTTCCGTTCACCTTCCCACTCCTGGGCCAGACTAACCTCAATCATATGACCCACTGAAGAGATGAGTCTTCAGTAAAGACTTAAAGGTTGAGACCGAGTTTGCGTCTCTGACATGGGTAGGCAGACCATTCCATAAAAATAGAGCTCTATAGGAGAAAGCCCTGCCTTCAGCTGTTTGCTTAGAAATTCTAGGGACAATTTGGAGGCCTGCGTCTTGTGACCGTAGCGTACGTGTAGGTATGTACGGCAGGACCAAATCAGAGAGATGGGTAGGAGCAAGCCCATGTAATGCTTTGTAGGTTATCAGTAAAACCTTGAAATCAGCCCTTGCTTTGACAGGAAGCCAGTGTCGGGAGGCTAGCACTGGAGTGATAGGATCAAATTTTTGGGTTCTCGTCAGGATTCTTGCAGCCATATTTAGCACTAACTGAAGTTTATTTAGTGCTTTATCCGGGTAGCCAGAAAGTAGAGCATTGCAGTAATCTAACCGAGAAGTGACAAAAGCATGAATGGATTTTTCTGCATCATTTTTGGACAGAAAGTTTCTGATTTATGCAATGTTACGTAGATGAAAAAAACTGTCCTTGAAACAGTCTTGATATGTTCTTCAAAAGAGAGATCAGGGTCCAGAGTAACGCTGAGGTCCTTCACAGTTTTATTTGAGACGACTGTACAACCATTAAGATTAATTGTCAGATTCAACAGAAGATATCTTTGTTTCTTGGGACCTAGAACAAGCATCTCTGTTTTGTCCAAGTTTAAAAGTAGAACGTTTGCAGCCATCCACTTCCTTATGTCTGAAACACATGCTTCTAGCAAGGGCAATTTTGGGGCTTCACCATGTTTCATTGAAATGTACAGCGGTGTGTCATCCGCATAGCAGTGAACATTAACATTATGTTTTCGAATGACATCCCCAAGAGGTAAAATTATATAGTGAAAACAATAGTGGTCCTAAAACGGAACCTTGAGGAACACCGAAATTTACAGTTGATTTGTCAGAGAACAAACCATTCACAGAGACAAACTGATATCTTTCCGACAGATAAGATCTAAACCAGGCCAGAACTTGTCCGTGTAGACCAATTTGGGTTTCCAATCTCTCCAAAAGTATGTGGTGATCGATGGTATCAAAAGCAGCACTAAGGTCTAGGAGCACGAGGACAGATGCAGAGCCTCGTTCTGATGCCATTGGAAGGTCATTTACCACCTTCACAAGTGCAGTCTCAGTGCTATGAAGGGGTCTAAAACCAGACTGAAGCATTTCGTATACATTGAAGACTTCCAGTTTGGTGTTGCGCCATTTCCGTTCCAATTTTCTGGAAGCTTGCTTCAGAGCTCGGGTATTTTCTGTGTACCAGGGAGCTAGTTTCTTATGAGAAATGTTTTTAGTTTTTAGGGGTGCAACTGTATCTAGGGTATTGCGCAATGTTTAAATTGAGTTCCTCATTTAGGTGGTTAACTGATTTTTGTCCTCTGGCATCCTTGTGTAGACAGAGGGAATCTGGAAGGACATCAACGAATCTTTGTGTTGTCTGTGAATTTATAGCACGACTTTTGATGTTCCTTGGTTGGGGTCTGAGCAGATTATTTGTTGCAATTGCAAATCTAATAAAATGGTGGTCCGATAGTCCAGGATTATGAGGAAAAACATTAAGATCCACAACAGTTATTCCATTGGACAAAACTAGGTCCAGAGTATGACTGTGACAGTGAATAGGTCCAGAGACATGTTGGACAAAACCCACTAAGTCAATGATGGCTCCGAAAGCCTTTTGGAGTGGGTCTGTGGACTTTTCCATGTGAATATTAAAGTCACCAAAGATTAGAGTATTATCTGCTATGACTACAAGGTCCGATAGGAATTCAGGGAACTCAGTGAGGAACACTGTATATGGCCCAGGAGGCCTGTAAACAGTAGCTATAAAAAGTGATTGAGTAGGCTGCATAGATTTCATAACTAGAAGCTCAATAGACGAAAACGTCTTTTTTTTTTTTGTAAATTGAAATTTGTTATCGTAAATGTTAGCAACACCTCCGCCTTTGCGGGATTCACAAGGGATATGGTCACTAGTGTAGCTAGGAGGTGAGGCCTCATTTAACATAGTAAATTCATCAGGCTTAAGCCATGTGTCAGTCAGGCCAATCACATCAAGATCATGATCAGTAATTAGTTCATTGACTATAATTGCCTTTGAAGTAAGGGATCTAACATTAAGTAGCTCTGATTTGAGATGTGAGGTATCATGATCTCTTTCAATAATGACAGAAATGGAGGTCTTTATCCTAGTGAGATTGCTAAGGAGAACACCGCCATGTTTAGTTTTGCCCAACCTAGGTCGAGGCACAGACACGGTCTCAATGGGGATAGCTGAGCTGACTACACTGACTGTGCTAGTGGCAGACTCCACTATGCTGGCAGGCTGGCTAACAGCCTGCTGCCTGACCTGCACCCTATTTCATTGTGGAGCTAGAGGAGTTAGAGCCCTGGCCTTTGATTGTCCAAGATGAGATTCTCTCTCTCTCTCTCTCGCTCGCTCTCTCCTTACTTTTCAGATGTGCAGAGATTATGTTCTCTGTCTCCCTGTTAGGGAGAAGTCAGATGTGCTGGTAACAGAGAGTGGGTTTACATTTGATTGGATGGTATGGCACCCTATTCCCTATATAGTGCACTACTTTAGACCAGAGCCCTATTCCCCATATAGTACACTACTTTAGACCAGAGCCCTGTTCCCTATATAGTGCACTACTTTAGACCAGAGCCCTATTCCCTATATAGTGCACTACTTTAGACCAGAGCCCTATTTCCTATATAGTGCACTACATTAGACCAGAGCCCTATTCCCTATATAGTGCTCTACTTTAGACCAGAGCCCTATTCCCTATATAGTGCTCTACTTTAGACCAGAGCCCTATTCCCTATATAGTGCTCTACTTTAGACCAGAGCCCTATTCCCTATATAGTGCACTACTTTAGACCAGAGCCCTATTTCCTATATAGTGCACTACATTAGACCAGAGCCCTATTCCCTATATAGTGCACTACATTAGACCAGAGCCCTATTCCCTATATAGTGCACTACTTTAGACCAGAGCCCTATTCCCTATATAGTGCACTACTTTAGACCAGAGCCCTATGGAACCCTATTCCCTATATAGTGCACTACTTTAGACCAGAGCCCTATGGCATCCTATTCCCTATATAGTGCACTACATTAGACCAGAGCCCTATTCCCTATATAGTGCACTACTTTAGACCAGAGCCCTATGGCACCCTATTCAGTCTGTTTGTATCCTCTGAGCCAAACACAAGTAAATTCACCAGAGACGATACCAACAGCCTGCCAAGTTACCAAGATATTTCACCAGCTTACCCCCCCGTTTCTCTCTCCATCTGAAATACTGTTTAGAAGAGGATCCAGTTGAATAGTAACCAGCCTGTTAATCACCTACCTATCTACCATAATGAGCAGAGAGAGAGGTGACTCTGCTCATTATGGTCAGGCTGAGGGGACTCTCTGCTCATTATGGTCAGGCTGAGGGGACTCTCTCTGCTCATTATGGTCAGGCTGAGGGGACTCTCTCTGCTCATTATGGTCAGGCTGAGGGGACTCTCTCTGCTCATTATGGTCAGGCTGAGGGGACTCTCTCTGCTCATTATGGTCAGGCTGAGGGGACTCTCTCTGCTCATTATGGTCAGGCTGAGGGGACTCTCTCTGCTCTTTATGGTCAGGCTGAGGGGACTCTCTCTGCTCATTATGGTCAGGCTGAGGGGGGGACTCTCTCTGCTCATTATGGTCAGGCTGAGGGGACTCTCTCTGCTCATTATGGTCAGGCTGAGGGGACTCTCTCTGCTCATTATGGTCAGGCTGAGGGGACTCTCTCTGCTCATTATGGTCAGGCTGAGGGGACTCTCTCTGCTCATTATGGTCAGGCTGAGGGGACTCTCTCTGCTCATTATGGTCAGGCTGAGGGGACTCTCTCTGCTCATTATGGTCAGGCTGAGGGGACTCTCTCTGCTCATTATGGTCAGGCTGAGGGGACTCTCTCTGCTCATTATGGTCAGGCTGTAAACAAAGTATTGATGTCTAGTTGACCTTGACACACACACACAATCAAGTCAACACTTTTTCCAAGTTGCAGTGTCTCTGTTGCACCACTGCCAGCAGTCAAAAACGTACATAGACTCACACACTCCAGTCCTGTTGGTAGTTTGGGAAGACACAGTGAACATCTACCTGCTCTAGAAACTCTGTTGTCTCTACAGTTCATGAATGAGCACATCCATAAGTCTCTGCTAGGTAAAGCCACGCCTTATCTCAGCTCACTGGTCACCATAGCAGCACCCACTCGTAGCACGCACTCCAGGAGGTATATCTCACTGGTCACTCCCAAAACCAATTGCTCCTTTGGTCACCTTTCCTTCCAGTTCTCTGCTGCCAATGACTGGAACGAACTGCAAAAATCACTGAAGCTGGAGACTCATATCTCCCTCACTAGCTTTAAGCACCAGCTGTCAGAGCAGCTCACAGATTACTGCACCTGTACATAGCCCATCTGTAAATAGCCCATCCAACTACCTCATCCCCATATTGTTATTTATTTATTTATCTTGCTCCTTTGCACCCCAGTATCTCTACTTGCACATTCATCTTCTGCACATCTACCATTTAATTGCTATGTTGTAATTATTTTGCCACCATGGCCTATTTATTGCCTTACCTCTCTTATCTAACCTCATTTACACTCACTGTATATGGACTTTTTCTCCTGTATTATTGACTGTATGTTTTGTTTATTCCATGTGTAACTCTGTGTTGTTGTCTGTGTCGCACTGCTTTGCTCTATCTTGACCAGGTCGCAGTTGTAAATGAGAACTTGTTCTCAACTGTCCTACCTGGTTAAATAAAGGTGAAATAACAAATGAGGGTGACTCAACACTATAGAAGTCACCTACTACAACAACTGAAAGGACTTCAACATTTAACAAAGAGCTGCAGACCGTTTCTGAATGGGTGGCAAGGAATAAGTCAGTCCTAAATAATTCAAAATCTAAATGCATTGTATTTGGAACAAAACACTCACTAAACCCTAAACCTCAACTAAATATTGTAATAAATAATGTGGAGATTGAGATGTTGATGAGTTGAGATGACTAAACTGCTTGGAGTAACCCTGGATTGTAAACTGTCATGGTCAAACATATTGATACAACAGTAGCTAAGATGGGGAGAAGTCTGTCCATAATACAGTGATGCTCTACCTTCTTAACAACACTATCAACAAGGCAGGTCCTCCAGGCCCTAGTTTCTACCTTCTTAACAACACTATCAACAAGGCAGGTCCTACAGGCCCTAGTGTCTACCTTCTTAACAACACTATCAACAAGGCAGGTCCTACAGGTCCTAGTTTCTACCTTCTTAACAACACTATCAACAAGGCAGGTCCTACAGGCCCTAGTTTCTACCTTCTTAACAACACTATCAACAAGGCAGGTCCTACAGGCCCTAGTTTCTACCTTCTTAACAACACTATCAACAAGGCAGGTCCTACAGGCCCTAGTTTCTACCTTCTTAACAACACTATCAACAAGGCAGGTCCTAGAGGCCCTGGTTTCTACATTCTTAACAACACTATCAACAAGGCAGGTCCTACAGGCCCTAGTTTCTACCTTCTTAACAACACTATCAACAAGGCAGGTCCTACAGGCCCTGGTTTCTACCTTCTTAACAACACTATCAACAAGGCAGGTCCTACAGGCCCTAGTGTCTACCTTCTTAACAGCACTATCAACAAGGCAGGTCCTACAGGCCCTAGTTTCTACCTTCTTAACAAATCAAATCAAATCAAATAACAACACTATCAACAAGGCAGGTCCTACAGGCCCTGGTTTCTACCTTCTTAACAACACTATAAACAAGGCAGGTCCTACAGGCCCTAGTTTCTACCTTCTTAACAGCACTATCAACAAGGCAGGTCCTACAGGCCCTAGTTTCTACCTTCTTAACAACACTATCAACAAGGCAGGTCCTACGGGCCCTAGTTTCTACCTTCTTAACAACACTATCAACAAGGCAGGTCCTACGGGCCCTAGTTTCTACCTTCTTAACAGCACTATCAACAAGGCAGGTCCTACGGGCCCTAGTTTCTACCTTCTTAACAACACTATCAACAAGGCAGGTCCTACAGGCCCTACAGGCCCCTTCTTAACACCACTATCAACATGCAGGTCTTACAGGCCCTAGTGTCTACCTTCTTAACAACACTATCAACAAGGCAGGTCTTACAGGCCCTAGTGTCTACCTTCTTAACAACACTATCAACAAGGCAGGTCCTACAGGCCCCTTCTTAACAACACTATCAACAAGGCAGGTCCTACGGGCCCTAGTTTCTACCTTCTTAACAACACTATCAACAAGGCAGGTCTTACAGGCCCTAGTGTCTACCTTCTTAACAACACTATCAACAAGGCAGGTCTTACAGGCCCTAGTGTCTACCTTCTTAACAACACTATCAACAAGGCAGGTCCTACAGGCCCTACAGGCCCCTTCTTAACAACACTATCAACAAGGCAGGTCCTACGGGCCCTAGTTTCTACCTTCTTAACAACACTATCAACAAGGCAGGTCCTACGGGCCCTAGTTTCTACCTTCTTAACAGCACTATCAACAAGGCAGGTCCTACAGGCCCTAGTTTCTACCTTGTTAACAACACTATCAACAAGGCAGGTCCTACAGGCCCTAGTTTCTACCTTCTTAACAACACTATCAACAAGGCAGGTCCTACAGGCCCTAGTTTCTACCTTCTTAACAACACTATCAACAAGGCAGGTCCTACAGGCCCTAGTTTCTACCTTCTTAACAGCACTATCAACAAGGCAGGTCCTACAGGCCCTAGTTTCTACCTTCTTAACAACACTATCAACAAGGCAGGTCCTACAGGCCCTACAGGCCCCTTCTTAACAACACTATCAACAAGGCAGGTCCTACAGGCCCTAGTTTCTACCTTCTTAACAGCACTATCAACAAGGCAGGTCCTACAGGCCCTAGTTTCTACCTTCTTAACAACACTATCAACAAGGCAGGTCCTACAGGCCCTACAGGCCCCTTCTTAACAACACTATCAACAAGGCAGGTCCTACAGGCCCTAGTTTCTACCTTCTTAACAGCACTATCAACAAGGCAGGTCCTACAGGCCCTAGTTTCTACCTTCTTAACAGCACTATCAACAAGGCAGGTCCTACAGGCCCTAGTTTCTACCTTCTTAACAGCACTATCCACAAGGCAGGTCCTACAGGCCCTAGTTTCTACCTTCTTAACAGCACTATCCACAAGGCAGGTCCTACAGGCCCTAGTTTCTACCTTCTTAACAGCACTATCAACAAGGCAGGTCCTACAGGCCCTAGTTTCTACCTTCTTAACAACACTATCAACAAGGCAGTTCCTACAGGCCCTACAGGCCCCTTCTTAACAACACTATCAACAAGGCAGGTCCTACAGGCCCTAGTTTCTACCTTCTTAACAGCACTATCAACAAGGCAGGTCCTACAGGCCCTAGTTCTGTCGCACTGTTCAGTGGTGTGGTCAGGTGCCACAAAGAGGAATTTAGGAAAAGTATAATTGTCTCAGAACAGGGCAGCACCACTGGCCCTTGGATGTACACAGAGAGCTAACATTAATAATATGCATGTCAACTCTCCTGGCTCAAAGTGGAGGAGAGATGGACTTCATCACTACTTGTATTTGTGAGAAGTGACATGCTGAATGAAAAAAAAAAAAAAGTTTGAAATATCCAATAAATGTCATTCCACTTCATGATTGTGTCCCACTTGTTGATGATTCTTCACAAAAAAATACAGTTTTATATCTTTATGTTTGAAGCCTGAAATGTGGCAAAAGGTCGCAAAGTTCAAGGGGGCTGAATACTTTCGCAAGGCACTGCAGTTAGTGTTACTGAGTTAATAATAAACCCCAGGAAGAGTAGCTGTGCCTTGGCAGGAACTAATGGGGATCCATAATAAACCCCAGGAAGAGTAGCTGCAGCCTTGGCAGTAACTAATGGGGCTCCATAATAAACCCCAGGAAGAGTAGCTGCTGCCTTGGCAGGAACTAATGGGGATCCATAATAAACCCCAGGAAGAGTAGCTGCTGCCTTGGCAGGAACTAATGGGGATCCATAATAAACCCCAGGAAGAGTAGCTGCTGCCTTGACAGGAACTAATGGGGATCCATAATAAACCCCAGGAAGAGTAGCTGCTGCCTTGGCAGGAACTAATGGGGATCCATAATAAACCCCAGGAAGAGTATCTGCTGCCTTGGCAATAATTAATAGGGATCCATAATAAACCCCAGGAAGAGTAGCTGCTGCCTTGGCAGGAACTAATAGGGATCCACATTAAATATAAAACTGCCATACCTTTTAATATTCTGTGATTCAGGACAGTACTTCTCACCCTGGCATATTGCCCTGGAGGTACTGCAGGGGATACAGTAACCCACAGAGGTTGAGAACCTTTTCTTGATCAGATGATGGCTGAATATGATTGGATAACCCACAGAGGTTGAGAACCACTGAACAGTTTGTGGAGAGTGTCATAACAATAGCCACATACTGGCATTGCAGAGCAGCTGCTTTAAAATAGGTTTTTGTTGTCCTGTACACACCAGTCAGTCAGTCAGTCAGTCTGTCTGCTCTATGATAGCTGTATGGATTACCACAGATTGAGGTCAGAGATTAGGAGGTTGGGTCCCCTTGCCTCCCCCTCTCTCCAGCTGCTTTCCCTCCTCCCCACCCCCCCATAATGCCCCCACCTCACTGTTATGTAGACCCCTACCTTAACCACAAAACAGCAAGTCTAAAAGCACTGTGGACGCGAGGCCTGATTTGTCTGTCTAGCAGCATTTGTCTGTCTGTCTGTCTATGCTGTTCGTTTCTGGGGGGCAAGCCAGTGTCATTCCTTATCTATATCTCACCGTTACCGTGGGTACTAGCAGTGCTACCGTGGGATTGACAGTGTTACCGTGGAAGCTGGCCAGGGTTGTCGTGGGAGCTGGTAGTGTGGAGGATGGGAGCTGGTAGTGTGGAGGATGGGAGCTGGTAGTGTGGAGGATGGGAGCTGGTAGTGTGGAGGATGGGAGCTGGTAGTGTGGAGGATGGGAGCTGGCCAGTGTGGAGGATGGGAGCTGGCCAGTGTGGAGGATGGGAGCTGGCCAGTGTGGAGGATGGGAGCTGGCCAGTGTGGAGGATGGGAGCTGGCCAGTGTGGAGGATGGGAGCTGGCCAGTGTGGAGGATGGGAGCTGGCCAGTTTGGAGGATGGGAGCTGGCCAGTGTGGAGGATGGGAACTGGCCAGTGTGGAGGATGGGAGCTGGTAGTGTGGAGGATGGGAGCTGGCCAGTGTGGAGGATGGGTGCTGGCCAGTGTGGAGGATGGGTGCTGGCCAGTGTGGAGGATGGGAGCTGGTAGTGTGGAGGATGGGAGCTGGCCAGTGTGGAGGATGTGAGCTGGTAGTGTGGAGGATGGGTGCTGGCCAGTGTGGAGGATGGGAGCTGGTAGTGTGGAGGATGGGAGCTGGCCAGTGTGGAGGATGGGAGCTGGCCAGTGTGGAGGATGGGAGCTGGTAGTGTGGAGGATGGGAGCTGGCCAGTGTGGAGGATGGGAGCTGGCCAGTGTGGAGGATGGGAGCTGGTAGTGTGGAGGATGGGAGCTGGTAGTGTGGAGGATGGGAGCTGGTAGTGTGGAGGATGTGAGCTGGTAGTGTGGAGGATGGGTGCTGGCCAGTGTGGAGGATGGGAGCTGGTAGTGTGGAGGATGGGAGCTGGCCAGTGTGGAGGATGGGAGCTGGCCAGTGTGGAGGATGGGAGCTGGTAGTGTGGAGGATGGGTGCTGGCCAGTGTGGAGGATGGGTGCTGGCCAGTGTGGAGGATGTGAGCTGGTAGTGTGGAGGATGGGTGCTGGCCAGTGTGGAGGATGGGAGCTGGTAGTGTGGAGGATGGGAGCTGGCCAGTGTGGAGGATGGGAGCTGGTAGTGTGGAGGATGGGAGCTGGTAGTGTGGAGGATGGGTGCTGGTAGTGTGGAGGATGTGAGCTGGTAGTGTGGAGGATGGGTGCTGGCCAGTGTGGAGGATGGGAGCTGGTAGTGTGGAGGATGGGAGCTGGTAGTGTGGAGGATGGGTGCTGGCCAGTGTGGAGGATGTGAGCTGGTAGTGTGGAGGATGGGTGCTGGCCAGTGTGGAGGATGGGAGCTGGTAGTGTGGAGGATGGGAGCTGGTAGTGTGGAGGATGGGTGCTGGTAGTGTGGAGGATGGGAGCTGGTAGTGTGGAGGATGGGAGCTGGTAGTGTGGAGGATGGGAGCTGGCCAGTGTGGAGGATGGGTGCTGGTAGTGTGGAGGATGGGTGCTGGCCAGTGTGGAGGATGGGTGCTGGTAGTATGGAGGATGGGAGCTGGCCAGTGTGGAGGATGGGTGCTGGTAGTGTGGAGGATGGGTGCTGGCCAGTGTGGAGGATGTGAGCTGGTAGTGTGGAGGATGGGAGCTGGTAGTGTGGAGGATGGGAGCTGGTAGTGTGGAGGATGGGAGCTGGCCAGTGTGGAGGATGGGAGCTGGTAGTGTGGAGGATGGGTGCTGGCCAGTGTGGAGGATGGGAGCTGGTAGTGTGGAGGATGGGTGCTGGCCAGTGTGGAGGATGGGAGCTGGTAGTGTGGAGGATGGGAGCTGGCCAGTGTGGAGGATGGGAGCTGGCCAGTGTGGAGGATGGGAGCTGGTAGTGTGGAGGATGGGAGCTGGTAGTGTGGAGGATGGGTGCTGGCCAGTGTGGAGGATGGGTGCTGGCCAGTGTTGTCGTGGGAGCTGGCCAGTGTGGAGGATGGGAGCTGGTAGTGTGGAGGATGGGAGCTGGCCAGTGTGGAGGATGGGAGCTGGTAGTGTGGAGGATGGGAGCTGGTAGTGTGGAGGTTGGGAGCTGGCCAGTGTGGAGGATGGGAGCTGGCCAGTGTTGTCGTGGGAGCTGGTAGTGTGGAGGATGGGAGCTGGTAGTGTTGTCGTGGGAGCTGGCCAGTGTTGTCGTGGGAGCTGGCCAGTGTTGTCGTGGGAGCGGGCCAGTGTTGTCGTGGGAGCTTTGAATGTTAATATTATGATGTACAACTCCACCTGGAAAATACCAACCCATGTTTTGGAAAATGGACACATAAACACACACACACACCTGCCTAGTTTATCTGCTGTCTTCCTCTGTCCCTAAATAGTGGCCAGGCAGGGGACCTGCAGCTTTCAACACAACCCATAAGTGACATTGACATGCAGCAGTCACACTGCAGACACGCACAGCACTGTTGAGAACGCTGTGTAGCAATTATAGGGGCTAATGTTGCAACACCAATGTCTACCTGTCTGAGGCAACAGGTACAAACTGGTAGAGCATCTGATTAAGGACAACTTCCCTTGATGATGATGTTCTCTTGTGGAATACTGGACTGAATCTGCAGGTATATAGACAAACCTCAGGGCTCAGTGGATTCCTGTCTGTAATAAAGGTTTAGCTCGTTGAGAACTGGGGAGGAGAGCCACACACTGTGTACAAAACATTAGGAACATCTTCCTAATATTTAGTTACGCCCCTTTTTGCCCTCAGAACAGCCTCAATTAATCTGGGTGTGGACTCGACAAGGTGTCAAAAGCATGTTGACCCCAACGCTTCCCACAGTTGTGTCAAGTTGTCTGGATGTCCTTTGGGTGGTGGACCGTTCTTGCTACACTTGATAAACTGTTGAGTGTGGAAAAACGCAGCAGCGGTGCAGTTCTTACACAAACCGGTGCACCTGGCACCTACTACCATACCCTGTTCAAAGGCACTCAAATGTTTTTTGTCTTGCCCCATTCACCCTCTGAATGGCACACATTCACAATCCATGTCTAAATTGTCTCAAGGCTTAAAAATCCTTCTTCAACCTGTCTCCTCCCCTTCATCTACACTGATTGAAGTGGATTTAACAAGTGATATCAATAAGGGATCATAGCTTTCACCTGGTCAGTCTTTGACCTGACAGGTGTTCCTAATGTTTTGTCCAGTGTCAGCCACATAAAGAGCCAAATATCCATAAATATCATGGCTACCATAGCCATATATATCTATCTTAGCCTGGAATCTAAACACACCATGTTAACCTTCCCAACATGTTGTGTATATATCTACCTTAGCCTGAAATCTAAACACACACCAAGTTAATGCAAACATCTGTTTCTTCTCTGAACCTGAGGACATGGTATCACAGCTCCACAACACAGATAACAACCAGCTGTCCACTCTCCTTCCAGACACCAAACATCCCTTTGTTTTATATAGTGAACAACCAGCTGTCCTCTCTCCTTTAAGACACCAAACATCCCTTTGTTTTATATACTGAACAACCAGCTGTCCACTCTCCTTCCCTTCCAGACACCGAACAACCAGCTGTCCTCTCTCCTTCCAGACAGCAAACATCCCTTTGTTTTATATACTGAACAACCAGCTGTCCACTCTCCTTCCAGACAGCAAACATCCCTTTGTTTTATATACTGAACAACCAGCTGTCCACTCTCCTTCCAGACACCAAACATCCCTTTGTTTTATATACTGAACAACCAGCTGCCCACTCTCCTTCCCTTCAGACACCAAACATCCCTTTGTTTTATATACTGAACAACCAGCTGCCCACTCTCCTTCCCTTCAGACACCAAACATCCCTTTGTTTTATATACTGAACAACCAGCTGTCCACTCTCCTTCCAGACACCAAACATCCCTTTGTTTTATATACTGAACAACCAGCTGTCCACTCTCCTTCCCTTCCAGACACCAAACATCCCTTTGTTTGATATACTGAACAACCAGCTGTCCACTCTCCTTCCCTTCCAGACACCGAACAACCAGCTGTCCTCTCTCCTTCCAGACAGCAAACATCCCTTTGTTTTATATACTGAACAACCAGCTGTCCACTCTCCTTCCAGACAGCAAACATCCCTTTGTTTTATATACTGAACAACCAGCTGTCCACTCTCCTTCCCTTCAGACACCAAACATCCCTTTGTTTTATATACTGAACAACCAGCTGCCCACTCTCCTTCCCTTCAGACACCACACATCCCTTTGTTTTATATACTGAACAACCAGCTGTCCACTCTCCTTCCAGACACCAAACATCCCTTTGTTTTATATACTGAACAACCAGCTGTCCACTCTCCTTCCCTTCCAGACACCAAACATCCCTTTGTTTGATATACTGAACAACCAGCTGTCCACTCTCCTTCCCTTCCAGACACCGAACAACCAGCTGTCCTCTCTCCTTCCAGACAGCAAACATCCCTTTGTTTTATACACTGAACAACCAGCCTTCCACTCTCCTTCCAGACAGCAAACATCCCTTTGTTTTATATACTGAACAACCAGCTGTCCACTCTCCTTCCCTTCAGACACCAAACATCCCTTTGTTTTATATACTGAACAACCAGCTGTCCACTCTCCTTCCCTTCAGACACCAAACATCCCTTTGTTTTATATACTGAACAACCAGCTGTCCACTCTCCTTCCAGACACCAAACATCCCTTTGTTTTATATACTGAACAACCAGCTGTCCACTCTCCTTCCCTTCAGACACCAAACATCCCTTTGTTTTATATACTGAACAACCAGCTGTCCACTCTCCTTCCCTTCCAGACACCGAACAACCAGCTGTCCTCTCTCCTTCCAGACAGCAAACATCCCTTTGTTTTATATACTGAACAACCAGCTGTCCACTCTCCTTCCAGACAGCAAACATCCCTTTGTTTTATATACTGAACAACCAGCTGTCCACTCTCCTTCCAGACACCAAACATCCCTTTGTTTTATATACTGAACAACCAGCTGCCCACTCTCCTTCCCTTCAGACACCAAACATCCCTTTGTTTTATATACTGAACAACCAGCTGCCCACTCTCCTTCCCTTCAGACACCAAACATCCCTTTGTTTTATATACTGAACAACCAGCTGTCCACTCTCCTTCCAGACACCAAACATCCCTTTGTTTTATATACTGAACAACCAGCTGTCCACTCTCCTTCCCTTCCAGACACCAAACATCCCTTTGTTTGATATACTGAACAACCAGCTGTCCACTCTCCTTCCTTTCCAGACACCGAACAACCAGCTGTCCTCTCTCCTTCCAGACAGCAAACATCCCTTTGTTTTATATACTGAACAACCAGCTGTCCACTCTCCTTCCAGACAGCAAACATCCCTTTGTTTTATATACTGAACAACCAGCTGTCCACTCTCCTTCCCTTCAGACACCAAACATCCCTTTGTTTTATATACTGAACAACCAGCTGTCCACTCTCCTTCCCTTCAGACACCAAACATCCCTTTGTTTTATATACTGAACAACCAGCTGTCCACTCTCCTTCCAGACACCAAACATCCCTTTGTTTTATATACTGAACAACCAGCTGTCCACTCTCCTTCCCTTCAGACACCAAACATCCCTTTGTTTTATATACTGAACAACCAGCTGTCCACTCTCCTTCCCTTCCAGACACCGAACAACCAGCTGTCCTCTCTCCTTCCAGACACCAAACATCCCTTTGTTTTATATACTGAACAACCAGCTGTCCTCTCTCCTTCCAGGCAGCACACATCCCTTTGTTTTATATACTGAACAACCAGTTGTCCACTCTCCTTCCAGACACCAAACATCCCTTTGTTTTATATACTGAACAACCAGCTGCCCACTCTCCTTCCAGACACCAAACATCCCTTTGTTTTATATACTGAACAACCAGCTGTCCACTCTCCTTCCAGACACATACTGTCCACAATATATAATTATCTAATATGTAAAAAAACAAATCAACATTTCAGCTGATAGTGTTTGTTACACAAATTCTTGCCACAATCACATGCATTTCTCACTGGTTTAACCATTTACAAAGTTTTAAAAAATGCTCTTATGCACAATTTAAACTGCTTTTAGGGCTTTTTGGCAACATGAAATCATATTAAAATCTGTTCATATACTGTACACCCCCAGGAAGAATGCCACATTTTTTAGTTTTTTTGTGAGCACATAGATATTTTAAGGTTTCCATAAATTCATAGAATGTTTGTGATCAAATTGTATTGGTCAAATACACATTTAGCCGATGTTATTGTCGTGAAATGCTTGTGTTCCTAGCTCCAACATTGCAGTAATATCTAACTATTCACAACAATACACACTCATCTAAAAGTAAAAGAATGGAATTAAGAAATATATAAATATTAGATTGAGCGATGTTTGCGTGGCGTTGTTGTGCCTTGTTCACCACACTGTCTGTGTGGGTGGACCATTTCAGATTGTCAGTGACGTGTACGCCGAGGAACTTGAAGCTTTCCACCTTCTCCACTGCAGTCCAGCCGATGTGGATAGGGGGGTGCTCCCTCTGTTGTTGCCTGAAGTCCACGATCAGCTCCTTTTGTTTTGTTGAAGTTGAGTGAGAGGTTGTTTTCCTGGCACCACTCTCCCAGGGCCCTCACCTAGGTTTTAATAGTCACAGTATCTCCTATACACTTCCTGGTGAACTCAGTCACCGTATCGGTGTATTCGTCGATGTTATTCTGAGGCTACCTGTAACATATCCCAGTCCCCGTGATCAAAACAATCTTGAAGCATGGATTCCGTTTGGTCAGACAGCATAGAATAGATCTTAGCACAGGTATATACTGTTTGAGTTTCTGCCTATAGGAGCAAAATGGAGTCTTGATCAGATTTTCAGAGAGGGCGGCGGAGGGCCTTGTAGGTATTTCGGAAAGTTGAGTAGTGGTCCAATGTTTTACCAGAGCTAGTACTACAGTCAATGTGTTGGTAGAACTTTGGTACCGTTTTCCTCAAATTTGCTTTGTTAAAATCCCCAGCTACAATAAAATAAGTTTTCTGTTAGCATAAAGTCCAGTGTAGTTCTTTGAGGGCAGTCGTGGTATTGGCTTGAGGGGGAATATACACTGCTGTGACTATAACCGAAGAGAATTGTCTTGGGCGGTAATACGGTCGGCATTTGATAGTGTTTGCTACAATCCCTCATGTCTCTCTGGAAGGAGATCCTCGCCCTGAGCTCGTCTACTTTATTATCCAGAAACTGAACATTAGCGAGTAATATACTCTGAAGCTGTGCATGGTGTGCCTCCTCCGGAGTCGGACTGGAAGTCCACTCTGAATACTCCTTCTCTGATGGCAGTGTTTTGGAGCCTCCAGAATCATTTACATTTCTCTGGGGGGTACGAACAAAGGATCAAATTCGGGAAAGTCGTATTCCTGGTGAAGGAAAACAGCCAACAAGTGCTCAGCATATGTGGGAACTCCTTCAAGACTGTTGGAAAAGCATTCCTCATGAAGCTGTTTGAGAGAATGCCACAACACATTTGTGGTTACTACATGATTCCATATGTGTTATTTCATTGTTTTGGTGTCCTCACTATTATTCTACAATGTAGAAAATAGTAAAAAAATAAAGAAAAACCCTGAAATTAGTAGGTGTCTTATCTTTTGACTGGTACTGTATGTTAAACTGCAATCAAAATGTAAAGACCATTAACCTGAAGAACAGTCCCTCTCCCATGTCTCTCTAAAGGCCACAGACTGTGTTACCTCCCAGATAAAATGTTCACGTTGTGTGCAGATTTTAAGGTTGTTAACGATTGTCAGACGTCTTGACTCATTCAGGGTGACGGGGTCCACTGTGCGGTCATAGGATTCGACAAGGTTATGGCAGTGTTAGAAATTTGTATCCTTTTATAGTGCGTAGAACTCTATTTAAACAACAACCAGCTGACTGGTGTAGAGCTCTATTTAAAAACAGACAACAACCAGCTGACTGGTGTAGAGCTCTATTTAAAAACAGACAACAACCAGCTGACTCGAGTAGAGCTCTATTTAAAAACAGACAACAACCAGCTGACTGGTGTCGAGCTCTATTTAAAAACAGACAACAACCAGCTGACTCGAGTAGAGCTCTATTTAAAAACAGACAACAACCAGCTGACTCGAGTAGAGCTCTATTTAAAAACAGACAACAACCAGCTGACTGGTGTAGAGCTCTATTTAAAAACAAACAACAACCAGCTGACTCGAGTAGAGCTCTATTTAAAACAGACAACAACCAGCTGACTCGAGTAGAGCTCTATTTAAAAAAAGACAACAACCAGCTGACTGGTGTAGAGCTCTATTTAAAAACAAACAACAACCAGCTGACTTGAGTAGAGCTCTATTTAAAAACAGACAACAACCAGCTGACTGGTGTAGAGCTCTATTTAAAAACAGACAACAACCAGCTGACTGGTGTAGAGCTCTATTTAAAAACAAACAACAACCAGCTGACTCGAGTAGAGCTCTATTTAAAAACAGACAACAACCAGCTGACTGGAGTAGAGCTCTATTTAAAAACAAACAACAACCAGCTGACTCGAGTAGAGCTCTATTTAAAAACAGACAACAACCAGCTGACTCGAGTAGAGCTCTATTTAAAAAAAGACAACAACCAGCTGACTGGTGTAGAGCTCTATTTAAAAACAAACAACAACCAGCTGACTTGAGTAGAGCTCTATTTAAAAACAGACAACAACCAGCTGACTCGAGTAGAGCTCTATTTAAAAACAGACAACAACCAGCTGACTGGTGTTGAGCTCTATTTAAAAACAGACAACAACCAGCTGACTGGAGTAGAGCTCTATTTAAAAACAAACAACAACCAGCTGACTCGAGTAGAGCTCTATTTAAAAACAGACAACAACCAGCTGACTGGTGTAGAGCTCTATTTAAAAACAGACAACAACCAGCTGACTGGTGTAGAGCTCTATTTAAAAACAGACGACAACCAGCTGACTGGATTAGAGCTCTATTTAAACTACCAGCTGACTGGAGTAGAGCTCTATTTGAACAACAACCAGCTGACTGGATTAGAGCTCTATTTAAACTACCAGCTGACTGGAGTAGAGCTCTATTTGAACAACCAGCTGACTGGTGTAGAGCTCTATTTAAAAACAGACAACAACCAGCTGACTCGAGTAGAGCTCTATTTAAAAACAGACAACAACCAGCTGACTCGAGTAGAGCTCTATTTAAAAACAGACAACAACCAGCTGACTGGTGTTGAGCTCTATTTAAAAACAGACAACAACCAGCTGACTGGAGTAGAGCTCTATTTAAAAACAAACAACAACCAGCTGACTTGAGTAGAGCTCTATTTAAAAACAGACAACAACCAGCTGACTGGTGTAGAGCTCTATTTAAAAACAGACGACAACCAGCTGACTGGATTAGAGCTCTATTTAAACTACCAGCTGACTGGAGTAGAGCTCTATTTGAACAACAACCAGCTGACTGGATTAGAGCTCTATTTAAACTACCAGCTGACTGGAGTAGAGCTCTATTTGAACAACCAGCTGACTGGTGTAGAGCTCTATTTAAAAACAGACAACAACCAGCTGACTCGAGTAGAGCTCTATTTAAAAACAGACAACAACCAGCTGACTGGTGTAGAGCTCTATTTAAAAACAAACAACAACCAGCTGACTCGAGTAGAGCTCTATTTAAAAACAGACAACAACCAGCTGACTGGAGTAGAGCTCTATTTAAAAACAAACAACAACCAGCTGACTCGAGTAGAGCTCTATTTAAAAACAGACAACAACCAGCTGACTCGAGTAGAGCTCTATTTAAAAAAAGACAACAACCAGCTGACTGGTGTAGAGCTCTATTTAAAAACAAACAACAACCAGCTGACTTGAGTAGAGCTCCATTTAAAAACAGACAACAACCAGCTGACTGGTGTAGAGCTCTATTTAAAAACAGACAACAACCAGCTGACTGGTGTAGAGCTCTATTTAAAAACAAACAACAACCAGCTGACTCGAGTAGAGCTCTATTTAAAAAAAGACAACAACCAGCTGACTGGTGTAGAGCTCTATTTAAAAACAAACAACAACCAGCTGACTTGAGTAGAGCTCCATTTAAAAACAGACAACAACCAGCTGACTGGTGTAGAGCTCTATTTAAAAACAGACAACAACCAGCTGACTGGTGTAGAGCTCTATTTAAAAACAAACAACAACCAGCTGACTCGAGTAGAGCTCTATTTAAAAACAGACAACAACCAGCTGACTGGAGTAGAGCTCTATTTAAAAACAAACAACAACCAGCTGACTCGAGTAGAGCTCTATTTAAAAACAGACAACAACCAGCTGACTCGAGTAGAGCTCTATTTAAAAACAGACAACAACCAGCTGACTGGTGTTGAGCTCTATTTAAAAACAAACAACAACCAGCTGACTTGAGTAGAGCTCTATTTAAAAACAGACAACAACCAGCTGACTCGAGTAGAGCTCTATTTAAAAACAGACAACAACCAGCTGACTGGTGTTGAGCTCTATTTAAAAACAGACAACAACCAGCTGACTGGAGTAGAGCTCTATTTAAAAACAAACAACAACCAGCTGACTCGAGTAGAGCTCTATTTAAAAACAGACAACAACCAGCTGACTGGTGTAGAGCTCTATTTAAAAACAGACAACAACCAGCTGACTGGTGTAGAGCTCTATTTAAAAACAGACGACAACCAGCTGACTGGATTAGAGCTCTATTTAAACTACCAGCTGACTGGAGTAGAGCTCTATTTGAACAACAACCAGCTGACTGGATTAGAGCTCTATTTAAACTACCAGCTGACTGGAGTAGAGCTCTATTTGAACAACCAGCTGACTGGTGTAGAGCTCTATTTAAAAACAGACAACAACCAGCTGACTCGAGTAGAGCTCTATTTAAAAACAGACAACAACCAGCTGACTGGAGTAGAGCTCTATTTAAAAACAAACAACAACCAGCTGACTCGAGTAGAGCTCTATTTAAAAACAGACAACAACCAGCTGACTCGAGTAGTGCTCTATTTAAAAAAAGACAACAACCAGCTGACTGGTGTAGAGCTCTATTTAAAAACAAACAACAACCAGCTGACTGGAGTAGAGCTCTATTTAAAAACAGACAACAACCAGCTGACTGGTGTAGAGCTCTATTTAAAAACAGACAACAACCAGCTGACTGGTGTTGAGCTCTATTTAAAAACAGACAACAACCAGCTGACTGGAGTAGAGCTCTATTTAAAAACAAACAACAACCAGCTGACTCGAGTAGAGCTCTATTTAAAAACAGACAACAACCAGCTGACTCGAGTAGAGCTCTATTTAAAAACAGACAACAACCAGCTGACTGGTGTTGAGCTCTATTTGAACAACCAGCTGACTCAAAGGCTGTTTGTCTCTCCTCTCTACTTCCTTTCTGTCCTCCCCTCATCTTCTCCAGTTGCTCTTTTGAAACAAGTTGGAGGCTACAACCATTCCCAAAACAAAAGAGAACAAGCAACTTGATCCCTCTGACTGTTGGCTTCAGATAGGGAGAAACAGAATGCCGTCAGGGAGTGTTTTAGACAGGGGAGAGAGAAACCACTCTGACTGTTGGCTTCAGATAGGGAGAAACAGAATGCTGTCAGGGAGTGTTTTAGACAGGGGAGAGAGAAATCACTCTGACTGTTGGCTTCAGATAGGGAGAAACAGAATGCTGTCAGGGAGTGTTTTAGACAGGGGAGAGAGAAACCACTCTGACTGTTGGCTTCAGATAGGGAGAAACAGAATGCTGTCAGGGAGTGTTTTAGACAGGGGAGAGAGAAACCACTCTGACTGTTGGCTTCAGATAGGGAGAAACAGAATGCTGTCAGGGAGTGTTTTAGACAGGGGAGAGAGAAACCACTCTGACTGTTGGCTTCAGATAGGGAGAAACAGAATGCTGTCAGGGAGTGTTTTAGACAGGGGAGAGAGAAACCACTCTGACTGTTGGCTTCAGATAGGGAGAAACAGAATGCTGTCAGGGAGTGTTTTAGACAGGGGAGAGAGAAACCACTCTGACTGTGTTCCTCAGCGCGTGTGTTTACTCAGCAAGCGTTAAACGTTTACTATGCAGAAATTGCTCCTCCATTTCCTGGTTGCTAGAACTCTCTAATAGTTTGCCTAATTTTAGTTGATGTGAAAAAATAGAGTGTCGTGTAAAGAATCAATATACCTTCTAAACCGCTGTGAAATATATTTTCCATTACCAGATATATTGTTGTTTCAGCTGTTTGAAGCTGGTGTACAAAACCGAAAGGAAAAGACACAAAACCTAAGAAAGGGAAGCATAGAAAAAGCACACAGAACCGATCTACCTATTCTTAGACAGGCTTTCATTGAGAATTACAGATCTATAATTCACATTTCTATGAGTTAAGTATTGCCACTTGTTGCATTTCTACACATTTTGCCACAGGGCAAAGATAAAAATGATATGCTATTCTACTGTGATATATGCTAGATGGGCCAGCTGCCTTGGGTAGTATTAGAGAGGGGGGGTTTCTACCAGCTGATGCTACAGGTATGCACCAAATACCTGGTGAGAGGGATTGACCTAAACCTCATCAATTTTATAGCGACTTGTATTGGACATTTATTTTTTTAGAGGCAAATATCTGTCTGTTTTGAGTATCCTGTCAACTACGTCAGTGGCTTGTCACCTCCGGCACTAACGCTTCATCCCTTTAATATTCTTCAAATATATTTGAATCACTGGTCTGCAACATACAGAATTATCATGTTAGTTTGTGCATAATGCTTTAATACATTAAATAACACAAAGACAAATGTTCAAAATAATCTGCGGGACTAAAATATATTTTCATCCAGAAGTTTCTCTGACCACCTCACACCTGTGCGCAGCATGTCGGGGCCCGCAGGTCACGCCAGTTGCCCACGGGAATGCAGCTCTCTACAGTCAGACAAACAGTGGTTAATGAATGAATGAGGAAGGAGAGATTGAAATACGGTCTTACAGTTGAGTCCGTTTCATCGTGTACTTGAATGTCAGTTCCTCTCTGAGCATATTGACATGCAGGCCTCTCCCTAGTCTCCTCCCTTGTCTCTTCTAAAATCTGGTCTCTGCCTGCAGCTTCTGGGGAACCAACTGCTGCTCCTATTAACATGAGAAAGGCCTGTACTGTTGAAGTCAAAGTTTACATACACCTTAGCCAATTACATTTAAACTCAGTTGTTCACAATTCCTGACATTTAATCCTTTTAAAAAGTCCCTGTTTTAGGTCAGTTAAGATCACCACTTTATTTTAAGAATGTGAAATGTCAGAATAATAGTAGAGAGAGTGATTTATTTCAGCTTTTTATTTCTTTCATCACATTCCCAGTGGGTCAGAAGTTTACATACACTCAATTAGTATTTGGTAGCATTGGCTTTAAATTGTTTAACTTGGGTCAAACATTGTGGTTAGCCTTCCACAAGCTTCCCAAAATAAGTTGGGTGAATTTTGGCCCATTCCTCCTGACAGAGCTGGTTTAACTGAGTCAGGTTTGTAGGACTCCTTGCTCGCATACACTTTTTCAGTTCTGCCCACATATATTCTATAGGATTGAGGTCAGGGCTTTGTGATGGCCACTCCAATACCTTGACTTTGTTGTCCTTAAGCCACTTTGCCACAATTCTGGAAGTATGCTTAGGGTCATTGTCCATGTGGAAGACCCATTTGTGACCAAGCTTTAACTTCCTGACTGATGTCTTGATGTTGCCTCAATATATTCACATCATTTTCCTCCCTCATGATGCCAGCTATTTTGTGAAGTGCACCAGCACCCCCACAACATGATGCTGCCACCCTCGTGCTTCACGGTTTGGATGGTGTTCTTTGGCTTGCAAGCTTCCCCCTTTTTCCTCCAAACATAACGATGGTCATTATGGCCATACAGTTCTATTTTTGTTTTATCAGACCAGAGGACATTTCTCCAAAAATTATGATCTTTGTCCCAATGTGCAGTTGCAAACCGTAGTCTGGCTTTTCAATGACAGTTTTGGAGCAGTGGCTTCTTCCTTGCTGAGCATCCTTTCAGGTTATGTCGATATAGGACTCGTTTTACTGTGGATATAGATACTTATGTACCTGTTTCCTTCAGCATCTTCACAAGGTCCTCTGCTGCTGTTCTGGGATTGATTTGCACTTTTCACAGCAAAGTACGTTCATCTCTAGGAGACAGAACGACGGCTGTGTGGTCCCATGGTGTTTATACTTGTGTACTATTGTTTGTACAGAAGAACGTGGTACCTTCAGGCGTTTGGAAATTGCTCCCAAGGAGGAACCAAACATGTGGAGGTCTACAATTTATTTTCTGAGGTCTTGGCTGATTTCTTTTGATTTGTCCATAATGTCAAGCAAAGAGACCATTGAGTTTGAAGGTAGGCCTTGAAATACATCCACAGGTACACCTCCAATTGACTCAAATGATGTCAATTAGCCTATCAGAAGCTTCTAAAGCCATGACATCATTTTCTGGAATTGTCCAAGCTGTTTAAAGGCACAGTCAACTTAGTGTATGTAAACTTCTGACCCACTGGAATTGTGATACAGTGAATTATAAGTTAAATAAATTGTCTGTAAACAATTGTTGGAAAAATTACTTGTGTCATGCACAAAGTAGATGTCCTAACCGACTTGCCAAAACTATAGTTTGTTAACAAGAAATTTGTGGAGTGGTTGAAAAACGAGTTTTAATGACTAAGTGTTTGTAAACTTCTGACTTCAACTGTACATCCCTGTATCCTCCTCCTTCCCATTGCAACCATGGCTGTATGTAGTACTGTGCCCCTCCCATAGTCTCTTCTGGACTGGGGACTGTGAAGAGACTCCTGGTGGCATGTCTTGTGGGGTATGCATGGGTGTCTATGCTGTGCGCCAGTAGTTTAAACAGACAGCTGGGTGCATTCAACATGTCAATACCGCTCACAAATACAAGTAGTGATGAAGTGTCACGATCGTAGTTGTAATCATACTCAGACCAAAGCTCAGCGTCGGTTTTATTTGAAGAGAACCGAATAACAAAACAATAAAGAAGAAATTGCTGCCTATATATGATCCCCAATCAGAGACAACACTAAACAGCTACCTCTGATGGGAACCATACCAGGCCAACAAAGAAATACACACACTAGATACAATCCCCCCTAGCCACAACCCCGACCTAACCAAAATAGAGAATAACAAGGCTTTCTATGGTCAGGGCATGACAGTACTCCCCCCCGGACTCCGGCCGCAAAACCTGAAACTGTGGGGGGGGGGTGACTTTTCCCCCGCCCAGGTCTTTGCCCCATGGGTCCCGGGTTGGACGCCGGCGCCGGCGCAGAGGAAGGCCATGGAGCTGAGTTGGCCGCCATGCCTGGGCTGGGCATCAGCGCAGAGGAAGGTTCTGGCCTTGGAGCTGGAGGTTCCGGACCGCGGACCGTCGCTGGAGGTTCCGGACCGCGGACCGTCGCTGGAGGTTCCGGACCGCGGACCGTCGCTGGAGGTTCCGGACCGCGGACCGTCGCTGGAGGTTCCGGACCGCGGACCGTCGCTGGAGGTTCCGGACCGCGGACCGTCGCTGGAGGTTCCGGACCGCGGACCGACGCTGGAGGTTCCGGACCGCGGACCGTCGCTGGAGGTTCCGGACCGTGAACCGTCGCCGGACTGGGGAGGCGCACTGGAGGTCTGATGCGTGGGGCCGGCACAGGTTGCACCGGACTGGTGAGGCGCACTGGAGGTCTGGTGCGTATAGCCGGCACAAATTGTAACAGATCGGTGACACACACCTCAGGGCGAGTGCGTGGAGGAGACGCAGGACATACCGGACTGGGGAGGCGCACTGGAGGCCAGATGCAGAAGCTGGTGCAGATGACACTGGACTGGTGTCACGTTCCTCAGCACGTCCATCGCCACCACCAATCTTTCATCTAGTTCCTCCTTTGACACCCTGACGGCCTCTGGGTCATTCCTCGGCTCCGCCGACCACCCTGTGTGACCACCCCGTGTGCCCTCTCCAAAAAATGTTGGGCTGTCTTTTGGGCTTTCTACCTGGCCGCGAACCCTAGTGTTGTCGCTGTCCTCCCTTCTCTCCCGTTATCTGACTACACGGCAGGCTTTCATGTCTTGCCAAGTGTCGTGGTAATTTCCTGTATTACTAAATGATGAGAGTTATAAACCACACACCAGTCAGAGTTACAGGCTACAGTTACACTACAGGCGGATCCAACTTTGATGTAATGTCCTTAAAACAAGTCAAAATGAGGCTCAGTTGTGTGTGTGGCCTCCACGTGCCTGTATGACCTCCCTACAATGCCTGGGCATGCTCCTGATGAGGTGGTGGATGGTCTCCTGAGGGATCTCCACCCAGACCTGGACTAAAGCATCCGCCAACTCCTGGACAGTCTCTGGTGCAACTGTCTGGACAGATTGTGGTGCAGTCTGTTGGTGGATGGAGCGAGACATGATGTCCCAGATGTGCTCAATTGGATTCAGGTCTGGGGAACAGGCGGGCCAGTCCATAGCATCAATGACTTCCTCTTGCAGGAACTGCTGACACACTCCAGCCACATGAGGTCTTGCATTGTCTTGCATTAGGAGGAACCCAGGGCCAACCGCATCAGCATATGGTCTCACAAGGGGTCTGAGGACCTAAGTGGACAGTTTGATTTCACAGAAGTGTGATTGACTTGGAGTTACATTGTGTTGTTTAAGTGTTCCCTTTATTTTTTTGAGCAGTGTATGAGCTTACGCCCTTTGACTCTGAGATCAATTCAGTGTCAATAAATGAATTCTGAAAGTGCTTACAAAAGAATAGTAGTATCTTTTTATAGCCAAGATACACCCCTCTCAACTTGCATGACGAACCACAGATCCCAGGAACTTCACAAAGGGCCTTTTACTTGAGAAAAGAGTATCCCATAGCCAGATAGCATTCGCTATAAATTATCGTTCAGTTTGGTAAATAAGACGAGGTTCTAATATCGTTCTTGGTACTTCATAGTACCAAAACATTACCTCATCCAATGGCATATATCAATTGTCAATTCTAGATACTCCCATCTCAAATACACCCCCCTCCTGGACAAGTTCACTGAGAGGAGTGAGCCTCTAGGTCATATACTATGAAAGATAAGTTCAACATCAGAGGGGACATACAATGGTTCCAGACACTGCCATACTCCTCCCCCCAGTGGGAAAAGGAGGTAGTGACAGGAGTACAGACATCGTGGAGCCCTTCACATGGTTTAACAGATACATTCACATATGAAGACAATGTTCAATTCTGACTTCACCCTTTCTGATATTCTGCATATTACCAGAAATATAAAAGACAAGCCTGACCTCTCCCCTCTCTGGGCCCCAAGTGACTTTTCCCTAGAGAAGAAAGGAAAAATGCAATTGCCAACACTATAGTCCAAAAGAAGACATTCTAATGACAAGTATCTCACATAAGCATATTATGAAAGTAAATAAAACATCTTAATTACATCTTATTTATCAATGTTACCTAACTAATTCTGATTCAGCTACGACACAAGTCCAGGATATTCTCTCCTCGATCTCCTCCAAAGACCAGGATGCCATCTCCTCCCGGGCACGCTGCTTGGTCCTGTTTTTGGTGGGATCTTCTGTCACGGTCGTGTGGAGAATTAGCAGACCAGTGTGGAATTGGTTTGACCATCTTTTTATTTGAAGAGAATCGAACAACAAAACAATAAAGAAGAAACGATATGTGAAGCTCAAGCAGTGCTCACAGGCAACTACACAGAAACAAGATCCCACAAAACACAGTCAGGAAATGGCTGCCTAAATATGATCCCCAATCAGAGACGACGCTAAACAGCTACCTCTGATTGGGATCCATACCAGGCCAACAAAGAAATGCACCCACTAGATACAACCCCCCCCCCCAACAAGGCTCTCTATGGTCAGGGCGTGACATGAAGTCAATCTCTCCTCCACTTTGAGCCAGGAGAGATTTACATGCATATGATTAATATTAGCTCTCTGTGTAGATGTAAGGGCCAGCTGTGCTGCCCTGTTCTGGGCCGATTGTAATTTTCCTTATTTTGGCACCTGACCACATGACTGAACAGTTGTCCAGTTGTGACAAAACTAGGGCCTGTAGGACCTGCCTTGTTGATAGTGTTGTTAAGAAGGTAGAAACTAGGGCCTGTAGGACCTGCCTTGTTGATAGTGCTGTTAAGAAGGTAGAAACTAGGGCCTGCCTTTTTGATAGTGCTGTTAAGAAGGTAGAAACTAGGGCCTGTGGGACCTGCCTTGTTGATAGTGTTGTTAAGAAGGTAGAAACTAGGGCTTGTAGGACCTGCCTTGTTGATAGTGCTGTTAAGAAGGTAGAAACTAGGGCATGTGGGACCTGCCTTGTTGATAGTGCTGTTAAGAAGGTAGAAACTAGGGCCTGTAGGACCTGCCTTGTTGATAGTGTTGTTAAGAAGGTAGAAACTAGGGCCTGTAGGACCTGCCTAGTTGATAGTGCTGTTAAGAAGGTAGAAACTAGGGCCTGTAGGACCTGCCTTGTTGATAGTGTTGTTAAGAAGGTAGAAACTAGGCCCTGTAGGATCTGCCTAGTTGATAGTGCTGTTAAGAAGGTAGAAACTAGGGCCTGTAGGACCTGCCTTGTTGATAGTGTTGTTAAGAAGGTAGAAACTAGGCCCTGTAGGATCTGCCTAGTTGATAGTGCTGTTAAGAAGGTAGAAACTAGGGCCTGTGGACCTGCCTTGTTGATAGTGTTGTTAAGAAGGCAGAGCGGCTCTTTATTTTGGACAGACTTCTCCCCATCTTAGCTACTGTTGTATTGATATGTTTTGACAGTTTACAATCCAGGGTTACTCCAAGCAGTTTAGTCATCTCAACTTGCTCACTCTCCACATTATTAAATTCAAGATTTAGTTGAGGTTTAGGGCTAGGTGAAAGTTTTGTCCCAAATACAATGCTTTTAGTTTTTTTTAAATATATGGTACTAACTTATTCATTGCCACCTATTCTAAAACTGTAGTAGCTGATGTGTATATTGTTGCATTTTATTTATTTTATTTAACCTTTATTTATTAATTAGGCAAGTCAGTTAAGAACAAATTCTTATTTACAATGACGGCCTACCCCGACCAACACCGGACGACTCTGGGCCAATTGTGCGCCGCCCATGGGACTCCCAATCACGGCCAGTTGTGATACAGCCTGGATTCGAACCAGGGTGTCTGTAGTGACACCTCAAGCGCTGAGATGCAGTTCCTTAGACCGCTGCGTCACTCAGGATCCCCTATCAGCAAACATAGACACACTGGCTTTACTCCGAGCCAGTGGCAGGTCATTAGTAAAGATTGAAACAAGTAAGGGGCTTAGTCAGCTGCCCTGGGGAATGCCTGACTCTGCCTGGACTATGTTGGAGAGCCTTCCATAAAAAACACCCTCTGTGTTGTGTAAGACAGATAATTCTCCATCCACAATATAGCAGGGCATGTAAAGCCATAATGCTCATTTTTCCAGCAGCATATTGTGATGTCAAAAGCTGCACTGAAGTCTAACAAAACAGCTCCCACAATATTTGTATTATTAGTTTTACTCAGCCAATCAGTCATTTTTGAAAGTGCTATGACCTTCCCTATAAGTGAGGTGATAAATCATTGAATCTGGTGATACTATAACTAAGACTATAGCTGAGCTGAGACTATAGCTGAGACTATAGCTGAGACTATAACTGAGCTGAGACTATAACTGAGACTATATCTGAGACTATAACTGAGCTGAGACTATATCTGAGACTATAGCTGAGCTGAGACTATAGCTGAGACTATAGCTGAGCTGAGACTATAGCTGAGACTATAGCTGAGCTGAGACTATAGCTGAGCTGAGACTATAACTGAGACTATAACTGAGACTATAACTGAGACTACAACTGAGACTACAGCTGAGACTATAGCTGAACTGAGACTATAACTGAGCTGAGACTATAAGCTGAGACTATAACTGAGACTATAACTGAGACTATAACTGAGACTATAACTGAGACTATAGCTGAACTGAGACTATAACTGAGACTATAACTGAGACTATAACTGAGACTATAGCTGAGCTGAGACTATAACTGAGACTATAACTGAGACTATAGCTGAACTGAGACTATAACTGAGACTAGAGCTGAGACTATACATGAGACTATAGCTGAGACTATAACTGAGCTGAGAATATAACTGAGACTATTTCTGAGACTATAACTGAGACTATAACTGAGACTACAACTGAGACTATAGCTGAGACTATAACTGAGACTACAACTGAGACTATAGCTGAGACTATAGCTGAACTGAGACTATAACTGAGACTATAGCTGAGCTGAGACTATAACTGAGACTAACTGAGCTGAGACTATAACTGAGACTATAGCTGAGACTATAACTGAGACTACAACTGAGACTATAGCTGAGACTATAGCTGAACTGAGACTATAACTGAGACTATAGCTGAGCTGAGACTATAACTGAGACTATAACTGAGCTGAGACTATAGCTGAGACTATAACTGAGACTATAGCTGAGCTGAGATTATAACTGAGTCTATAGCTGAGACTAGAACTGAGACTATAGCTGAGACTATAACTGAGACTACAACTGAGACTATAGCTGAGCTGAGACTATAACTGAGACTATAGCTGAGCTGAGACTACAACTGAGACTATAGCTGAGACTAGAACTGAGACTATAGCTGAGACTATAACTGAGACTACAACTGAGACTATAGCTGATACTATAGCTAAACTGAGACTATAACTGAGACTATAGCTGAGCTGAGACTATAACTGAGACTAACTGAGCTGAGACTATAACTGAGACTATAGCTGAGACTATAACTGAGACTACAACTGAGACTATAGCTGAGACTATAGCTGAACTGAGACTATAACTGAGACTATAGCTGAGCTGAGACTATAACTGAGACTATAACTGAGCTGAGACTATAGCTGAGACTATAACTGAGACTATAGCTGAGCTGAGACTATAACTGAGACTATAGCTGAGCTGAGACTATAACTGAGACTATAACTGAGCTGAGACCCTAGCTGAGACTATAACTGAGACTATAACAGAGCTGAGACTATAACTGAGCTGAGACTATATCTGAGACTATAGCTGAGACTATATCTGAGACTATAGCTGAGAGTATAGCTGAGACTATAACTGAGACTATAACTGAGCTGAGACTATAACTGAGACTATAACTGAGCTGAGACTATAGCTGAGACTTTAGCTGAGCTGAGACTATATCTGAGACTATATCTGAGACTATAGCTGAGACTATAGCTGAGACTATAACTGAGACTATAACTGAGCTGAGACTATAGCTGAGCTGAGACTATAGCTGAGCTGAGACTATAGCTGAGCTGAGACTATAGCTGAGACTTTAGCTGAGCTGAGACTATAACTGAGACTATAACTGAGACTATAACTGAGACTATAACTGAGCTGAGACTATAACTGAGCTGAGACTATAACTGAGACTATAACTGAGCTGAGACTATAACTGAGCTGAGACTATAGCTGAGACTATAGCTGAGACTATAACTGAGCTGAGACTATAACTGAGCTGAGACTATAACTGAGCTGAGACTATAACTGAGACTATAACTGAGCTGAGACTATAACTGAGCTGAGACTATAACTGAGACTATAACAGAGCTGAGACTATAACTGAGCTGAGACTATAACAGAGCTGAGACTATAACTGAGCTGAGACTATAACTGAGCTGAGACTATAACTGAGACTATAACAGAGCTGAGACTATAACTGAGCTGAGACTATAACTGAGACTATAACTGAGCTGAGACTATAACTGAGCTGAGACTATAACTGAGACTATAACAGAGCTGAGACTATAACTGAGACTATAACAGAGCTGAGACTATAACAGAGCTGAGACTATAACTGAGCTGAGACTATAACTGAGCTGAGACTATAACTGAGCTGAGACTATAGCTGAGACTTACTGAGCTCAGACTAATTTCATGGTGAACAGTATGTTTCTATCTGTCTAACTCTATGACCATCTCCTCTCCCCTTGTCCTGCAGTGGTCAGTTTGCGGTGGTAAAGAAATGTCGTGAACGTAGCTCTGGCCTGGAGTATGCCGCTAAGTTCATCCGTAAGCGACGGAGCAAGTCGAGCCGGCGTGGCGTGACCCGGGAAGACATCGAGAGGGAGGTCAGCATTCTGAAGGAGATTCAACACCCCAACACCATCACGCTACACGACGTGTTCGAGAACAAGACTGATGTCATCCTCATACTAGAACTGTGAGTACCCTGACCCCTCTGACGCCCGACCCCCTGATGCCCTGACCCCTTGACGCCCAACAACCCCTGACCAGACTGGTTACAGATCAAGGTTGAGGCCATAGTTAGGGGTGCTTTCTCATCAGAACCAGTTTGTGAACTAGTGTTATAGTTAGGGGTGCTTTCTCATCAGAAGCAGTTTGTGAACTAGTGTTGGTTGGGGCTGCTTTAACCTGGACTCTCTGGCTTGAAGAATCCATTACAGGTCAAAGCTAAGCCCTGTCGATGATGTCACCACATCAGTACCACTACAATACGCTGTGCCAAAGACCAATGGAAGGTGGTGTTTCTACCAGGGCTTCTACCAAGAGAATCTCTTGAGAAAGTGTGTGTAACTTGTTATCTTTGACACTGTTATCCAAGTAGACAGTATTTCAACCACATAATGCACCCAAGACCAACTGAAGTCTTATCAGAAACGTGTTTCATCGTTTTCCCAGCTTTTCCTTTTCTTAAAACAGGTCAAACTGATGCCATTGATCCTGTGCAACATGTCCCAATCTTTCCAATGTTTTGGAGTTATTGCGTTTTCTCCCCGGTCCCCAAATCGACAACTTTACCGATGGTAACTAGATTATTCATGCTCATTCTATCAATGTAAGACAGACACTCCTTGAGTATCCCAAATAATAACGGGATATTGGTGTGCATATAAAGGTGCTCAGTGAAATATAATAACTTTGTTGTCCTCGATCATTCATTTTAAGTTTGTCCTGAAAATCAGTTGTTTCATCAGTAATTTCTATGCATGTTTTATAATATGTATATTTGTATAGACTACACCTAATATAGAATAGAAGAGGCCTTTTGAATTTCTTTGAATTCAATTCTATTTCCTTTCATTCAAATTAGAATTGCAATTCTGTATGCTGTTTGCTACTTCAAGAATTGAATTGGAATTGATGAGGCATTTTATATTCTGAATTGAGCACTACCCTGTTTTATAAATCCTGACAGTCCCTATATCCAGTACCTATATCCACTCTGTTCCAGTGTAACAACAACAAAAAACAGGTTGTTTTGGCAACTTGTGGTCAAGTGACTGAACACTGAGTTGTGATTGGCTGAGTGTGTTATTATCCTGTCACAGCTTCCTCTGCAGTTGGCTGCTACTTCCTGTTCCCTGTTTCCATCCTCAGAGGAAATACATAAACGAGGGATTTTTTTTAGGGGGGAAAACGTCAACAATATAGTCATTACAGTGACCTGTTATATCAGCCACCAGTCACCAGTCTGAGAGCACCATGTCGTCATCCCAAATGGAGCCCTAGGTCCTTTTGACCAGGACCCAAATAGTGCCACTTCACTGAATCATTACTCAGTGATTCGCTAATGTTTTATAAAAAGGCAATATATGTGTCAAATAAACTGTGCCAAAGGTAATATATTCCAGTGTACACTATGGTGAAGGGTTGTCTTCATGGCCTCCATCTCTCTAGACTATGGTGAAGGGTTGTCTTCATGGCCTCCATCTCTCTAGACTATGGTGAAGGGTTGTCTTCATGGCCTCCATCTCTCTAGACTCTGGTGAAGGGTTGTCTTCATGGCCTCCATCTCTCTAGACTCTGGTGAAGGGTTGTCTTCATGGCCTCCATCTCTCTAGACTCTGGTGAAGGGTTGTCTTCATGGCCTCCATCTCTCTAGACTCTGGTGAAGGGTTGTCTTCATGGCCTCCATCTCTCTAGACTCTGGTGAAGGGTTGTCTTCATGGCCTCCATCTCTCTAGACTCTGGTGAAGGGTTGTCCTCATGGCCTCCATCTCTCTAGACTCTGGTGAAGGGTTGTCTTCATGGCCTCCATCTCTTTAGACTCTGGTGAAGGGTTGTCTTCATGGCCTCCATCTCTTTAGACTCTGGTGAAGGGTTGTCTTCATGGCCTCCATCTCTTTAGACTCTGGTGAAGGGTTGTCTTCATGGCCTCCATCTCTCTAGACTCTGGTGAAGGGTTGTCTTCATGGCCTCCATCTCTTTAGACTATGGTGAAGGGTTGTCTTCATGGCCTCCATCTCTCTAGACTCTGGTGAAGGGTTGTCTTCATGGCCTCCATCTCTTTAGACTCTGGTGAAGGGTTGTCTTCATGGCCTCCATCTCTCTAGACTCTGGTGAAGGGTTGTCTTCATGGCCTCCATCTCTTTAGACTCTGGTGAAGGGTTGTCTTCATGGCCTCCATCTCTCTAGACTCTGGTGAAGGGTTGTCTTCATGGCCTCCATCTCTTTAGACTCTGTTGAAGGGTTGTCTTCATGGCCTCCATCTCTTTAGACTCTGGTGAAGGGTTGTCTTCATGGCCTCCATCTCTCTAGACTCTGGTGAAGGGTTGTCTTCATGGCCTCCATCTCTCTAGACTCTGAAGGGTTGTCTTCATGGCCTCCATCTCTTTAGACTCTGGTGAAGGGTTGTCTTCATGGCCTCCATGTCTTTAGACTCTGGTGAAGGGTTGTCTTCATGGCTTCCATCTCTCTAGACTCTGGTGAAGGATTGTCTTCATGGCCTCCATATCTTTAGACTCTGCTGAAGGGTTGTCTGGTGAAGGGTTGTCTGGTGAAGGGTTGTACTTCTGCTCTCACCTCCACACGAGGAAAATGACCAGCGGTCTGGTAGTCACGGCCACGATGACGCCGTCTCCGGTGTCACTGCAAGCTGTGCTAGTTTGGTCACTTGCCTTCTTCATGGCACTGATGTGTTGTTACCCACTCGTTGGTATTGGCTGAAGTAAGCCTTAGGTTGATAGAAGTGCCTGCTGTTAGCTTATTGTATCTGCATTAGGTATTGTCTAAGATCTCCTCTCCTCCTCCTCTCCTCTAGGGTGGCTGGTGGAGAACTGTTTAATTTGCTAGCAGAGAAGGAGTCCCTAACAGAAGAGGAGGCTACAGAGTTCCTCAAACAGATTCTGGATGGGGTCCACTACCTGCACTCCAAACACATTGCACACTTTGACCTCAAGGTACACCTACACACCCTTTGACCTCAAGGTACACCTACACACCCTTTGACCTCAAGGTACACATACACACCCTTTGACCTCAAGGTACACATACACACCCTTTGACCTCAAGGTACACTTACACACCCTTTGACCTCAAGGTACACATACACACCCTTTGACCTCAAGGTACACATACACACCCTTTGACCTCAAGGTACACATACACACACACACACACACAGCTAGAAGGGCCACTCCAGTGATGTGTTCTGTCCTCTCCACTCTGCTCTGCACTGAAACCAGACACAACTAATCAATGGCAGAGCTTTTATCACACTGTGGCCTGTCTCCAGCTGGAACATCCGTCATCACCGTCACTCACCGGTTGTTAGTTGGTGGACGACATCAGGGTTCTGATCAGTTCAATTCCAAATCAGTCAATGTTGTAACATGTCCCATTTGTTTTAGTGTGATCATTTAAACATGCTTCCCCAAAAACTCCAGAATGAACATGGTCTACACTATAGGACAGCTTGAGTCACATGATCCCAAAATTACACATACTACTAATACTACACATACTACCCTACATAATACTGCTCTACTACACATATTGCATAATACTACTCATACTTCTCACACTACACATTCTACTATACATACTACATAATACTACACCATACAACTCATACTACATAATACTACTCATACTACATAATACTACACCATACAACTCATACTACATAATACTACTCATACTACATAATACTACACCATGCAACTCATACTACATAATACTACTCATACTACATAATACTACACAATAATGTTCATACTACACATATTACATAATACTACACAATAATATTCATACTACATACTACTACACATACTACGCGTTCTACTATACATACTACATAAGACTACTCATACTACACATTCTACTATACATACTACATAATACTACACCATACAACTCATACTACATAATACTACTCATACTACATAATACTACACCATACAACTCATACTACATAATACTACTCATACTACATAATACTACACCATGCAACTCATACTACATAATACTACTCATACTACATAATACTACACAATAATGTTCATGCTACACATATTACATAATACTACACAATAATATTCATACTACATACTACTACACATACTACGCGTTCTACTATACATACTACATAAGACTACTCATACTACACATGCTACATAATACTGTACAATACTATTCATACTACACATTCTACATCATACTGCCTAATACTACACATTATACTATGCATACTATGTACACATACATAGTACACATACTACACAATACTACTCATACTACATAATACTACTCCGCTACATAACACTACTCATACTACACCTTCTACTATACATACTACACACACTACACTATACTACATAATACTGCACGTACTACGTAACACAATACTGTTCATACTACACATACTACTCACACTATATAATACTACATAATACAACTCATGCTACGCATAATTATACTCATACTATATAATCCTACTCATACTACTCATACTATATAATACTACACATACTACATAAGACTACTCATACTATATAATACTACACATACTACATAAAACAATTCATGCTATATAATATTACTCGTACTACACACTCTACTACACATACAACATAATACTACTCATACATCATAATACTACTCATACTACATCATTCTACTCATACTACACATACTAAATAATACTGCATAAAACGAATCATGCTATATACTACTACTCACACAACACACTCTGCTACTCATACAACATAATACTACTCATACAACATAATACTACTCATACAACATAATACTACTCGTACAACATAATACTACTCGTACTACGTAATACTACTCATACAACATAATACTACTCATACAACATAATACTACTCGTACAACATAATACTACTCGTACAACATAATACTACTCGTACAACATAATACTACTCGTACAACGTAATACTACTCATACAACATAATACTACTCATACAACATAATACTACTCGTACAACATAATACTACTCATACAACATAATACTACTCGTACAACATAATACTACTCATACAACATAATACTACTCGTACAACATAATACTACTCGTACTACGTAATACTACTCATACAACATAATACCACTCGTACTACGTAATACTACTCATACAACATAATACTACTCGTACAACATAATACTACTCGTACAACATAATACTACTCGTACAACATAATACTACTCATACTACGTAATACCATATAATACTACACATAATACATACTACCACTCGTACTACGTAATCCCACTCATGCTATATAATACTACTCATACTACACAATACTACTCATACACCGTAATACACCGTAATACTACTCATACACTACATAATGCTATATAATACTATGCATGCTACATAATGCTACATAATAATACTCATACTACATAATACTACATAAAACTATTCATGCTACATAATACTACTCATGCTATATAATACTATGCATGCTAGATTATACTACTCATACTACATAATACTACTCATATTACTGAATATTACACATACTATATACTACTACACATACTATATAATACTACTGAATACTACTCATATTACAAAATGCTAATCATACTACTGAACACTACTCAAATTACTGAATACTACTGTACTCATATTACACATATTACATAATACTACTCATACACCATAATACACATATTACATAATACTACTCATACACCATAATACACCTATTACATAATACTACTCATACACCATAATACACATATTACATAATACTACTCATACACCATAATACACCTATTACATAATACTACTCATACACCATAATACACATATTACATAATACTACTCATACACCATAATACACATATTACATAATACTACTCATACTACATATATTACACATGCTACAATGCTACACGTACTGCTGAATACTACTCATATTACACATATTACATAATACTACTCATACTACATATATTACACATGCTACAATGCTACACGTACTGCTGAATACTACTCATATTACACAAATTAAACATACTACGTAATACTACTCATATGACACATGCTACATAATACAACATATGCTACAAATACTACTTCACATACTACTCTCACAACAAGACATATACTACTCATACTGCATCACACTACATATTACACATACTCTTACACATACACATAATACTACTTATACTGTAATACTACTCATACTACCCAAACCAGGTATACTATTCATATAACCTAATACTATACATACAACTCATACTACACATACTGCATACTACTAGCTTTATCAGATGCACTCGTCATACATATTACTCATACTACACATACTATATAATACTACTCATGCTACACACACACTATATAATACTACACACACTATACAATACTACTCATGCTACACACACTATATAATACTACACACACTATATAATACAACTCATGCTACACATACTATATAATATTACACATACTATATAATACTACTCATGCTACACACACTATATAATACTACACACACTATATAATACTACTCATGCTACACATACTGTATAATACTACACATCCTATATAATACTACATATGACACATACTACATATACTGCACATACTATATAATATCACACATACTATATAATACTACTCATGCTACACACACTATACAATACTACTCATACTACACATATTGTATAATACTACACATCCTATATAATACTACATATGACACATACTACATATACTGCACATACTATATAATACTACACATACTATATAATACTACTCATGCTACACATACTGTATAATACCATGCATACTATATAATCCTACATATACTGCACATACTATATAATACTACACATACTATATAATACTACTCATGCTGTATAATACTACATACACTACACATACTATATAATACTGCTCATACCACACACACTAAACATACAATCAGATACACTACTCCCACATACTGCATAATATCACCACAGCTACCTGGAGCCATTTCTGTCATGTTCCACTGTTGTCTCTTCTGTTCCCAGTCTATCAGCCATGAATTCAATCTGATTCCACTGTTGTCTATTCTGTTCCCAGTCTATCAGCCATTGATTCAATCTGATTCCACTGTTGTCTCTTCTGTTCCCAGTCTATCAGCCATTGATTCAATCTGATTCCACTGTTGTCTCTTCTGTTCCCAGTCTATCAGCCATTGATTCAATCTGATTCCACTGTTGTCTCTCCTGTTCCCAGTCTATCAGCCATGAATTCAATCTGATTCCACTCCTGTTCCCAGTCTATCAGCCATTAATTCAATCTGATTCCACTGTTGTCTCTCCTGTTCCCAGTCTATCAGCCATTGATTCAATCTGATTCCACTGTTGTCTCTTCTGTTCCCAGTCTATCAGCCATTGATTCAATCTGATTCCACTGTTGTCTCTTCTGTTCCCAGTCTATCAGCCATTGATTCAATCTGATTCCACTGTTGTCTCTCCTGTTCCCAGTCTATCAGCCATTGATTCAATCTGATTCCACTGTTGTCTCTCCTGTTCCCAGTCTATCAGCCATTGATTCAATCTGATTCCACTGTTGTCTCTTCTGTTCCCAGTCTATCAGCCATGAATTCAATTTGATTCCATTCCTGTTCCCAGTCTATCAGCCATGAATTCAATCTGATTCCACTGTTGTCTCTTCTGTTCCCAGTCTATCAGCCATTAATTCAATCTGATTCCACTGTTGTCTCTTCTGTTCCCAGTCTATCAGCCATGAATTCAATCTGATTCCACTACTGTCTCTTCTGTTCCCAGTCTATCAGCCATTGATTCAATCTGATTCCACTGTTGTCTCTTCTGTTCCCAGTCTATCAGCCATTGATTCAATCTGATTCCACTGTTGTCTCTTCTGTTCCCAGTCTATCAGCCATTAATTCAATCTGATTCCACTGTTGTCTCTTCTGTTCCCAGTCTATCAGCCATTGATTCAATCTGATTCCACTGTTGTCTCTTCTGTTCCCAGTCTATCAGCCATTGATTCAATCTGATTCCACTGTTGTCTCTTCTGTTCCCAGTCTATCAGCCATTCATTCTTTAGGCTGCTGATCTAAAGAGCTTTTAAAGGATTAAGTCAGGAGTCAAGATAGTCTGCTGAAGGAGGCATTGTGGCTCTGGAATCTCTCTTTCCTCTTTCTCTCTCTCTCTGTCTCTGTCTCTCTGTCTCTCTGTCTCTCTCTGTCTCTCTCTGTCTCTCAATTCAATTCAATTCAAGGGGCTTTATTGGCATGGGAAACATGTGTTAACATTGCCAAAGCAAGTAAGGTATATAATATATAAAGTGAAATAAACAATAAAAATTAACAGTAGACATCACACATACAGAAGTTTCAAAACAATAAAGACATTACAAATGTCATAATATATATATATATACAGTGTTTTTTACAATGTACAAATGGTTAAGGACACAGGATAAAATAAATAAGCATAGATATGGGTTGTATTTACAATGGTGCGTGTTCTTCACTGGTTGCCCTTTTCTCGTGGCAACAGGTCACAAATCTTGCTGCTCTGATGGCACACTGTGGAATTTCACCCAGTAGATATGGGAGTTTTTCAAAATTGGATTTGTTTTCGAATTCTTTGTGGATCTGTGTAATCTGAGGGAAATATGTCTCTCTAATATGGTCATACATCTCTCTGTCGTCTCTCTCTCTCTGTCGTCTCTCTCTCTCTGTCTCTCTGTATCTCTCTCTGTATCTCTCTCTGTCTCTCTCTGTATCTCTCTCTGTCTCTGTCTCTGTCTCTCTCTCTGTCTCTCTCTCTGTCTCTCTGTATCTCTCTCTGTATCTCTCTCTGTCTCTCTCTGTATCTCTCTCTGTCTCTGTCTCTCTCTCTGTCTCTCTCTCTCTCTCTCTCTCTCGCTGGTTCCTAGAGAGGCTTTACATTATGGGATGTTTTTTCCATGTTTGATGCCCCTTCCTCCCCTCTCTCTCTCCCTCTCTAGCCAGAGAACATTATGTTACTGAACAGAGCTGTGGCCCATCCTCGCATCAAGCTCATCGACTTCGGTCTGGCACACAAGATCGATTTTGGCAATGATTTCAAAAACATCTTTGGCACCCCGGAATTTGTAGGTCAGTCTATCCGGCGAACCAAGTGCACCACAGCCGTGTGTGTAGTGTGTTATGTTCATCGTTTGACCGGCGAATCAGATCAGTTTAACATCAAATACCCTTGTTGTGTTGTGAATATATATATATATTACTGTTCAAAGGTTTGGGGTCACTTAGAAATGTCCTTGTTCTCCATGAAAACATACATGAAAAACATACGCGCTCCATTGCTTGCTGTTTGGGGTTTTAGGCTGGGTTTCTGTACAGCACTTTGTGATGCACTCAGCTGATGTACGAAGGACTATATAAATACATTTGATTTGATGAAATTAGTTGCAAAATTAATAGGAGATATAGCCATAACGTTTAGAAATAATGATTTATAACAAGGTTATAAATAATGATTTTTAATTGAAATAATAATTGTGTCCTTCAAACTGTCGTCAAAGAATCTTCCATTTTCAGCATTTACAGCCTTGCAGACCTGTGGCATTCTAGTTGTCAGTTTGTTGAGGTAATCTGAAGAGATTTCACCCCATGCTTCCTGAAGCTCCTCCCACCCGTTGGATTGGCTTGATGGACACTTCTTACGTACCATACGGTCAGGCTGCTCCCACAACAGCTCAATAGGGTTGAGATCCGGTGACTGTGCTGGCCACTCCATTATAGACAGAATACCAGCTGACTACTTCTACCCTAAATAGTTATTGCATAGTTTGGAGCTGTGCTTTGGGTCATTGTCCTGTTGTAGGAGGCAATTGGTTCCAATTAATCGCCGAGGGTATGGCATGGCGTTGCAAAATGGAGTGATAGCCTTCCTTCTTCAAGATACCTTTTACCCTGTACAAATCTCTCACTTTACCACCACCAAAGCCCCCCAGACCATCTCCTTTTACCCTGTACAAATCTCTCACTTTACCACCACCAAAGAACCCTCAGACCATTTCATTTTACCCTGTACAAATCTCTCACTTTACCACCACCAAAGAACCCCCAGACCATCTCCTTTTACCCTGTACAAATGTCTCACTTTACCACCACCAAAGAACCCCCAGACCATCTCCTTTTACCCTGTACAAATCTCTCACTTTACCACCACCAAAGAACCCCCAGACCATCACATCTCCCACTTTACCACCACCAAAGCCCCCCCAGACCATCACGTTTCCTCCACCATGTTTGACAGATGGTTCACTCCTCCAGCATCTTTTACATTTTTTTGCATCTCACGAATGTTGTTCTTTGTATCAAACTTAAATTTGTCTATTCATAACTCTTTTTTCCAATCTTCCTCTGTCCAGTCTGTGTTCTTTTGCCCATCTTAATATTTCATTTTTATTGGCCATTCTGAGATATGGATATGGATTTTTCTTTGCGGAGACTGGTGTTTTGTGGGTGCTATTTAATGAAGCTCCCAGTTGAGGACTTGTGAGGCGTCTGTTTCTCATACTAGACACTGTAATGTACTTGTCCTCTTCCTCAGTTGTGCACCGGGGCCTCCCACTTCTCTTTCTATTCTGGTTAGAGCCAGTTTGCACTGTTCTGTGAAGGGACTAGTTAACAGCGTTGTACGAGATCTTCTTGGCAATTTCTCGCACGGAATAGCCATCATTTTTCAGAACAAGAATAGACATGCTGAGTTTCAGAAGAAAGTCTTTGTTTCTGGCCATTTTGAGCCTGTAATCGAACCCACAAATGCTGATGCTCCAGATACTCAACTAGTTGTATTGCTTCATTAATCAGGACAACAGTTTTCAGCTGTGCTAACATAATTGCAAAAGGGTTTTCGAATGATCAATTAGCCTTTTAAAATGATAAACTTGGATTAGCTAACACAACGTGCCATTGGAACACAGGGGTGATGGTTGCTGATAATGGGCCTCTGTACGCCTATGTAGATATTCCATTAAAAATCAGCCGTTTCCAGCTACAATAGTCATTTACAACATTAACAATGTCTACACTGTATTTCTGATCAATTTGATGCTTTTTTAATGGACAAAAACAAGGACGTTTCTAAGTGACCCCAAACTTCTGAATGGTAGTGTGTGTGTGTGTATATATATCACACACACACACACAATACCCTACATTCTAGGCTCAGTGTTTTTGGCTTAATAGTGTGTTTATTAACTCTTACAGCTCCAGAGGTAGTCAACTATGAACCGCTCGGCCTGGAGGCAGACATGTGGTGAGAGACAGATGTACTTTATATTTAGACAGTGTATGTATATATACATAAACACACACGTGCATACATACACTGAGTATATAAAACACTAGGAACCCCTTCGAAATATTGAGTTGCACCCCCTCCCCTTTTCCCCCCAGAACAGTCTCATTTTGTCGAGGCGTGGACTCTACAAGGTGTCCAAAGCGTTCCACAGGGATGCTGGCCCATGTTGTCTCTACAAGGTGTCCAAAGCGTTCCACAGGGATGCTGGCCCATGTTGACTCTACAAGGTGTCCAAAGCGTTCTACAGGGATGCTGGCCCATGTTGTCTCTACAAGGTGTCCAAAGCGTTCCACAGGGATGCTGGCCCATGTTGTCTCTACAAGGTGTCCAAAGCGTTCCACAGGGATGCTGGCCCATGTTGACTCTACAAGGTGTCCAAAGCGTTCTACAGGGATGCTGGCCCATGTTGTCTCTACAAGGTGTCCAAAGCGTTCCACAGGGATGCTGGCCCATGTTGTCTCTACAAGGTGTCCAAAGCGTTCCACAGGGATGCTGGCCCATGTTGACTCTACAAGGTGTCCAAAGCGTTCTACAGGGATGCTGGCCCATGTTGTCTCTACAAGGTGTCCAAAGCGTTCCACAGGGATGCTGGCCCATGTTGTCTCTACAAGGTGTCCAAAGCGTTCCACAGGGATGCTGGCCCATGTTGACTCTACAAGGTGTCCAAAGCGTTCCACAGGGATGCTGGCCCATGTTGTCTCTACAAGGTGTCCAAAGCGTTCCACAGGGATGCTGGCCCATGTTGACTCTACAAGGTGTCCAAAGCGTTCCACAGGGATACTGGCCCATGTTGACTCTACGAGGTGCCCAAAGCATTCCACAGGGATGCTGGCCCATGTTGTCTCTACAAGGTGTCCAAAGCGTTCCACAGGGATGCTGGCCCATGTTGACTCTACGAGGTGTCCAAAGCGTTCCACAGGGATGCTGGCCCATGTTGACTCTACGAGGTGCCCAAAGCATTCCACAGGGATGCTGGCCCATGTTGACTCTACGAGGTGTCCAAAGCGTTCCACAGGGATTCTGGCCCATGTTGACTCTACGAGGTGTCGAAAACGTTCCACAGGGATGCTGGCCCATGTTGACTCCACAATGTGTTGAAAGCGTTCCACAGGGATGCTGGCCCATGTTGACTCTACAAGGTGTCCAAAGCGTTCCACAGGGATGCTGGTCCATGTTGTCTCTACAAGGTGTTGAAAGCGTTCCACAGGGATGCTGGCCCATGTTGTCTCTACGAGGTGTTGAAAGCGTTCCACAGGGATGCTGGCCCATGTTGTCTCTACGAGGTGTCCAAAGCGTTCCACAGGGATGCTGGCCCATGTTGTCTCTACGAGGTGTTGAAAGCGTTCCACAGGGATGCTGGCCCATGTTGTCTCTACGAGGTGTCCAAAGCGTTCCACAGGGATGCTGGCCCATGTTGTCTCTACGAGGTGTCCAAAGCGTTCCACAGGGATGCTGGCCCATGTTGTCTCTACGAGGTGTCCAAAGCGTTCCACAGGGATGCTGGCCCATGTTGTCTCTACGAGGTGTCCAAAGCGTTCCACAGGGATGCTGGCCCATGTTGTCTCTACGAGGTGTCCAAAGCGTTCCACAGGGATGCTGGCCCATGTTGTCTCTACGAGGTGTCCAAAGCGTTCCACAGGGATGCTGGCCCATGTTGTCTCTACGAGGTGTCCAAAGCGTTCCACAGGGATGCTGGCCCATGTTGTCTCTACGAGGTGTCCAAAGCGTTCCACAGGGATGCTGGCCCATGTTGTCTCTACGAGGTGTCCAAAGTGTTCCACAGGGATGCTGGCCCATGTTGTCTCTACGAGGTGTTGAAAGCGTTCCACAGGGATGCTGGCCCATGTTGTCTCTACGAGGTGTCCAAAGCGTTCCACAGGGATGCTGGCCCATGTTGTCTCTACGAGGTGTCCAAAGCGTTCCACAGGGATGCTGGCCCATGTTGTCTCTACGAGGTGTCCAAAGCGTTCCACAGGGATGCTGGCCCATGTTGTCTCTACGAGGTGTTGAAAGCGTTCCACAGGGATGCTGGCCCATGTTGTCTCTACGAGGTGTCCAAAGCGTTCCACAGGGATGCTGGCCCATGTTGTCTCTACGAGGTGTCCAAAGCGTTCCACAGGGATGCTGGCCCATGTTGTCTCTACGAGGTGTCCAAAGTGTTCCACAGGGATGCTGGCCCATGTTGTCTCTACGAGGTGTTGAAAGCGTTCCACAGGGATGCTGGCCCATGTTGTCTCTACGAGGTGTCCAAAGCGTTCCACAGGGATGCTGGCCCATGTTGTCTCTACGAGGTGTCCAAAGCGTTCCACAGGGATGCTGGCCCATGTTGTCTCTACGAGGTGTCCAAAGCGTTCCACAGGGATGCTGGCCCATGTTGTCTCTACGAGGTGTTGAAAGCGTTCCACAGGGATGCTGGCCCATGTTGTCTCTACGAGGTGTCCAAAGCGTTCCACAGGGATGCTGGCCCATGTTGTCTCTACGAGGTGTCCAAAGCGTTCCACAGGGATGCTGGCCCATGTTGTCTCTACGAGGTGTCCAAAGCGTTCCACAGGGATGCTGGCCCATGTTGTCTCTACGAGGTGTTGAAAGCGTTCCACAGGGATGCTGGCCCATGTTGACTCTACGAGGTGTCCAAAGCGTTCCACAGGGATGCTGGCCCATGTTGTCTCTACGAGGTGTCCAAAGCGTTCCACAGGGATGCTGGCCCATGTTGTCTCTACGAGGTGTCCAAAGCGTTCCACAGGGATGCTGGCCCATGTTGTCTCTACGAGGTGTCCAAAGCGTTCCCCGATGAGTAAAGACTCTTCTGAGGAGGGAAAAGGGGGTGTAACTCCATTTTAGGATGGTGTTCCTAATGTTTTGTTGACTCTGTGTTTTTATTTCTATATGTCTGTTGCGTAATAATCCACATTCCTCTGTTGTTACAGGAGTGTTGGGGTGATCACCTATATTCTGTAAGTACAACAATCCTACTGACGAATGAAGAGCTTCATGTATTACACCAAACTGTCACCAGTATCCATTTTCAGTGATCTGTCCTGATATTGATCTTGTATTTAGTGTCTTTTTAAATCTTGTGTGTATTTCTTTGTATAACTGCATTGTTGACGAATGCAACCAATCATTTCACTGTACCCATGGTGTATCCTGTGGACGTGACCAATCAAGACGGATTTGATATACATAAAAATATATAAAAACATATTAATGCATATATTTCAATAAAATGTATTTAACAAGCCGTTCTTACATCAGCTGATATCTCAAAGTGCTGTACAGAAACCCAGCCTAAAACCCCAAACAGCAAGCAAATCAGGTGTAGAAACACGGTGGCTAGGAAAAACTCCCAAGAAAGGCCAAAACCTAGGAAGAAACCTAGAGAGGAACCAGGCTCTGTGGGGTGGAGATTATAAACCTAGAGAGGAACCAGGCTCTGAGGGGTGGAGATTATAAACCTAGAGAGGAACCAGGCTATGAGGGGTGGCCAGTCCTCTTCTGGCTGTGCCGGGTGGAGATTATAAACCTAGAGAGGAACCAGGCTCTGAGGGGTGGAGATTATAAACCTAGAGAGGAACCAGGCTCTGAGGGGTGGAGATTATAAACCTAGAGAGGAACCAGGCTATGAGGGGTGGCCAGTCCTCTTCTGGCTGTGCCGGGTGGAGATTATAAACCTAGAGAGGAACCAGGCTATGAGGGGTGGAGATTATAAACCTAGAGTGGAACCGGGCTATGCGGGGTGGCCAGTCCTAGTCTGGCTGTGCCGGGTGGAGATTATAAACCTAGAGAGGAACCAGGCTATGAAGGGTGGCCAGTCCTAGTCTGGCTGTGCCAGGTGGAGATTATAAACCTAGAGAGGAACCAGGCTATGAGGGGTGGAGATTATAAACCTAGAGAGGAACCAGGCTATGAGGGGTGGCCAGTCCTCTTCTGGCTGTGCCGGGTGGAGATTATAAACCTAGAGAGGAACCAGGCTATGAGGGGTGGAGATTATAAACCTGGAGAGGAACCGGGCTATGATGGGTGGAGATTATAAACCTAGAGAGGAACCAGGCTATGAGGGGTGGAGATTATAAACCTAGAGAGGAACCAGGCTATGAGGGGTGGCCAGTCCTCTTCTGGCTGTGCCGGGTGGAGATTATAAACCTAGAGAGGAACCAGGCTATGAGGGGTGGAGATTATAAACCTGGAGAGGAACCGGGCTATGAGGGGTGGAGATTATAAACCTGGAGAGGAACCGGGCTATGAGGGGTGGAGATTATAAACCTAGAGAGGAACCAGGCTATGAGGGGTGGAGATTATAAACCTAGAGAGGAACCAGGCTATGAGGGGTGGCCAGTCCTCTTCTGGCTGTGCCGGGTGGAGATTATAAACCTAGAGAGGAACCAGGCTATGAGGGGTGGAGATTATAAACCTAGAGAGGAACCAGGCTATGAGGGGTGGAGATTATAAACCTAGAGAGGAACCAGGCTATGAGGGGTGGCCAGTCCTCTTCTGGCTGTACCAGGTGGAGATTATTAGAGTATTTACAGAGCCTTGAGAAAGTATTCACCCTTGGCGTTTTTCCTATTTTGTTGCATTACAACCTGTTATTTAAATGGATTCTTATTTGGATTTCATTGAATGGAAAAATAACTTGTTTCAAAAGATTCTATATTAACAATGGAAAAGGGGTGCATATAAACTAAGCAAAAACAGAAACGTCCTCTCACAACAGGGGGTTCCAAATCAGAAGTAACAGTCAGTATCTGGTGTGGCCACCAGCTGCATTAAGTACTGCAGTGAATCTCCCCCTCATGGACTTCACTAGATTTGCCAGTTCTTGCTGTGAGATGTTACCCCACTCTTCCACCAAGGCACCTGCAAGTTCCTGGACATTTCTGTGGGGAATGGCCCAAGCCCTCACCCTCTGATCCAACAGGTCCCAGACGTGAACGGGATTGAGTTCCGGGCTCTTCGCTGGCCATGGCAGAACACTGACATTCCTGTCTTGCAGGAAATCACGCACAGAATGAGCAGTATGGCTGGTGGCATTGTCATGCTAGAGGGTCATGTCAGGATGAGCCTGCAGGAAGGGAACCACATGAGGGAGGCGGATGTCTTCCCTGTAACGAACAGCTTTGAGATTGCCTGCAATGACAACAAGCTCAGTCCGATGATGCTGTGACACACCGCTGCAGACCATGATGGACCATCCACCTCCAAATCGATCCCGCTCCAGAGTACAGCCCTCGGTGTAACGCTCATTCCTTCGACAATTAACGCAAATTCGACCATCACCCCTGGTGAAACAAAACCGCGACTCGTCAGTGAAGAGCACTGTTTTGCCAGTCCTGTCTGGTTCAGCAACAGTGGGTTTGTGCCCATAGGCGACGTTGTTGCCGGTGATGTCTGGTGAGGACCTGCCTACAATCCCTCAGTCCAGCCTCTCTCAGCCTATTGCGGACAGTCTGAGCACTGATGGAGGGATTGTGCCTTCCTGGTGTAACTCGGACAGTTGTTGCCATCATGTACCTGTCCCGCAGGTGTGATGTTCAGATGTGCCGATCCTGTGCAGGTGTTGTTACACGTGGTCTGCCACTGCGAGGACGATCAGCTGTCCGTCCTGTCTCCCTGTAGCTCTGTCTTAGGCATCTCACTGTACGGACATTGCAATTTATTGCCCTTGCCACATCTGCAGTCCTCATGCCTCCTTGCAGCATGCCTAAGGCACATTCACGCAGATGAGCAGGGATCCTGGACATCTTTCTTTTGGTGTTTTTCAGAGTCAGTAGAAAGGCCTCTTTAGTGTCCTAAGTTTTCATAACTGTGACCTTAATTGCCTACTGTCTGTAACCTGTTGGTGTCTTAACAACCGTTCCACAGGTGCATGTTCATTAATGGTTTATGGTTCATTGAACAAGCAAGGGAAACACCCCTTTACAATGAAGATCTGTGAAGTTATTTGGATTTTTACGAATTATCTTTGAAAGACAGAGTCCTGAAAAAGGGACATTTATTTTTTTGCTGAGTTTGTCAGAGGGGTATTGGACTAAGATACAGTGGCATAGTACAGAATACAGTATATACATATGAGATGGGGGATGCAGTATTTACACACAATTAAAGTGACTAAGATACCATAGAATAGTATAGAGAACAGTTATATATATATATGTATATATATGAGATGGGTAATGCAAGATACGAAGACATAATTCAAGTGGCTAGTGTTGCATTTCCTTTAAGTGGCCAGTGATTTCTTATCTATGTCTATAGGCAGCCGCCTCTGATGTGCTGGAGATGGCTGTTTAGCAGTCTGATGGCATTGAGATAAAAGCTGTTTTTCAGTCTCTCGGTCCCTGCTTTGATGCACCTGTACTGACCTCGCCTTCTGGATGATAGCGGGGTGAACAGGCAGTGGCTCGGGTGGTTGTTGTCCTTGATGATAGTATCTGTCTATAGGACCACTTGAAGCCGTACACTCACAGAGGGCTTTACAGACGAGTGACCAGAAGAAAGCCAATGAGTAAGCGAACACGTTTGTGGGAGACTCCCCAAACATATGGGAGAAGGTACTCTGGTCAGATGAGACTCAAATTGAGCTTTTTGGCCATCAAGGGATATACTATCTGGCGCATACCCAACAACTCTCATCACCCCGAGAACACCATCCATCAGCAGGGACTGAGAAACTGGTCAGAATTGAAGGAATGATAGATGGAGCTAAATACAGGAAAATTATTGAGGGAAACCTGTTTCAGTCTTCTAGATATTTGAGACTGGGACGGAGGTTCACCTTCCAGCAGGACAATGACCCTAAGCATACTGCTAAAGTAACACTTGATTGGTTTAAGGGAAATATGTAAATGTCTTGGAATGGCCTAGTTTAAACCCTGACCTCAATCCAATTGAGAATCTGTGGTACGACTTAAAGATTGCTGTACACCAGCGGAACCTATCCAACCCATCCAACTGGAGCAGTTTTGCCTTGAAGAATGGGCATAAATCCAGTGGCTAGATGTGCCAAGCTTGCAGAGACATACCCCAAGAGACTTGCAGCTGTAATTGCTGCAAAAGGTGCCTCTACAAAGTATTGACTTTGGGGGGTGAATAGGTCTTATTTCTGGTTTGTTTCAAAATAAACAACATGGTAGACATGTTGTGTAAATCAAATGATACAAACCTTTTAAAAAATCTATTTTAATTCCAGGTTGTAAGGCAGCAAAATAGGAAAAATGCCAAGGGGGGTGAATACTTTCGCAAGCCTCTGTAAGGCCAGACTGTTCCTCAAGATGTTCGAGCGTTCATAGATGACCAGCAGGGTCAAATAATAACCAGTGGTTGTAGAGGGTGCAACAGGTCAGCACCTCAGGAGTAAATGTCAGTTGGCTTTTCATAGCCCATCGTTCAGTTAGAGACAGCAGGGGAGGGAGAGAGCACAGCAGCAGCTATGTTCATAACTGCGGGACTTTTTCTTTCCGAAGTTCAGTGGTCAATGTTGTTTACAGATGATTATGACTACCAGCGAGCATGTAAATGTGTGACTATTTATGCTAATTGTTAGATTGCAGTGGTTTGCCTAGTCATCTTATTTCACAACCGGTTAAATGTTGGAAAGGACCGTTACCATTTTGATGATATGGAGAGAGAAAGACTTTGGTGCTTCACATTCCTGACACCTGACCAACTGTTTGACTTATAACTCACAATTCCTCTGATATCTGTCCATAACTACATCTATAAAACATCTTCTTTGTTATACATTCAGAGAAACAAACATACACTGTTATCCTTTTACAGCGTTATTCAGTCTAAATGGTATGTGGGAAGTTATTGGAATGTATGGAAACGTCTCTCTCAACTTCTTTCTCTCTCTATGTCATTATCTTTCTTTCTCCTCCCTCCCTCCCTCCCTCTCCCCTCCCTCCCTTTCTCCCTCTCCCTTCCCCCCTCCCTCCCTCTCCCCTCCCTCCCTCTCTCTCCCCTCCCTCCCTTCCCCCCCCTCCCTCCCTCTCTCTCCCCTCCCTCCCTTTCTCCCTCTCCCTTCCCCCCTCCCTCCCTCTCCCTCCCTCCCTCCCTCCCTCTCCCTCCCTCCCTCCCTCCCTCCCTCCCTCCCTCTCCCCTCCCTCCCTTCCCCTCCCTCCCTCCCTCCCCCTCCCTCTCCCCTCCCTCCCTCTCCCCTCCCTCCCTTTCTCCCTCTCCCTTCCCCCCCCTCCCTCCCCTCCTCTCCCTCCCTCCCTCCCTCCCTCTCCCCCTCCCTCCCTCTCTCCCTCCCCCTCTCCCTCCCTCCCTCTCTCCCTCTCTCTCCCTCTCCCCTCCCTCCCTCCCTCCCTCTCCCCTCCCTCCCTTTCTCCCTCTCCCTCCCCCCTCCCTCCCTCTCCCCCTCCCTCCCTCTCCCCTCCCTCCCTTTCTCCCTCTCCCTTCCCCCCTCCCCTCTCCCTCCCTCCCTCCCTCCCTCTCCCCTCCCTCCCTCTCTCCCTCTCCCCTCCCTCCCCCCTCTCCCCTCCCTCTCTCCCTCTCCCTCCCTCCGTCTCTCTCCCCTCCCTCCCTTCCCCCCTCCCTCCCTCTCTCTCCCCTCCCTCCCTTCCCCCTCCCTCCCTTTCTCCCTCCCCCCTCCCTCCCTCTCCCCTCCCTCCCTTTCTCCCTCTCCCTTCCCCCCCCTCCCTCCCTCTCCCTCCCTCCCTCCCTCTCCCCTCCCTCCCTCTCTCCCTCTCCCCTCCCTCCCCCCCCCCTCTCCCTCCCTCCCTCTCTCCCTCCCTCCCCCTCCCTCTCCCTCTCCCTCCCTCCCTCTCCCCCCTCCCTCCCCCTCCCTCTCCCTCCCTCCCCCCTCTCCCCTCCCCCCTCTCCCCCTCTCTCCCCTCCCCCTCTCCCCTCTCTCCCCTCCCCCCCTCCCTCCCTCCCTCCCTCCCTCTCTCCCTCCCCCCTCTCCCCTCCCTCCCTCTCCCTCCCTCCTCCCTCCCTCAGGTTGAGTGGTGCATCTCCGTTCTTGGGGGAGAATAAGCAGGAGACTTTAGCTAACGTGTCGGCGGTGGACTATACCTTCGATGAAGAGTTCTTCAGCAGCACCAGCCTCCTGGCCAAAGACTTTATCACCAGGCTGCTTATCAAAGACCCAAAGTACATGATCACCTTACACTAACCTCTGACCCCAATCCCTAACGTTGTACAGGCGAGGCCTCTGTATATACTATGTGCTTGGTTCGGTCCTGAATGGATTGAAACATGCCACTGAACCGGAGTGTGCGTGTACACTGCTCTGCACTTAAACACCGTGTGCCCAATGTTCTCAACTCTATACATTAGTGCAGAGTTTTCAAGCTGGAGTCTGTGGGGTACTGCAGGAGGTACATCAGTTTATTCAATACTTTTTGGGGAAAAATCATATTGTTTTTTTTTTAAGGTTGAAAAATAATTTATCTTATGAATATAGCTAGCTACAACACAGTACCATTGTAGATAACTTCCTTCATGCTGGACGCAGAGACATAAAAATGGTAAGAGGTAGTTTCACGAGTCAATGCTAATTAGTGTTAGCGCAATGTCTACAGGAACAGTTAGCATGCTATCCTGTTTATCCAACTCTGGGGAAGTAGATAAATGGCTTCATTGCCAAAATCTCAAACTATCCCTTTAAAATGGAGGAAATTAGTCATTACAGGGGTTTCTCTGTAGAGAAATCTAAGGCGGGCTGTTTAAGTGGTCTTTTTGGGGATGGAAAAACAGTTTCAACTTTAAACAACCAAGACCAGATGATGGAAAGCAGAAAACATGCTGAACTAAATACATTATATAATACCATATATGAGAACTTCCAATCAAATCAAATACAGGCAGTCAGGAGGACAGGAAGTCCCAAAACCATTCAAGGTCCTTTGATTAGACATAGCAAAATGCACAGAATTAAAAGATCTTTAAAACGGAAACCTTGTCTCTCAGGCCCATGCCAAACGTTAGAATTGCTGGAAATTATCTTCAAAATCATGTCTCTACGCTGCCAATAGACCTTTACCTTTCGAGCTAGTAGACTGGATAGTTTACCAGACCTTTCTAGCGAGAAGACTGGATAGTTTACCAGACCTTTCTAGCTAGTAGACTGGATAGTTTACCAGACCTTTACATTTCTAGCTAGTAGACTGGATAGTTTACCAGACCTTTCTAGCGAGAAGACTGGATAGTTTACCAGACCTTTACCTTTCTAGCTAGTAGACTGGATAGGTTACCAGACCTTTACATTTCTAGCTAGTAGACTGGATAGTTTACCAGACCTTTACCTTTCTAGCTAATAGACTGGATAGTTTACCAGACCTTTCTAGCTAGTAGACTGGATAGTTTACCAGACCTTTACCTTTCACGCTAGTAGACTGGATAGTTTACCAGACCTTTCTAGCTAATAGACTGGATAGTTTACCAGACCTTTACCTTTCTAGCTAGTAGACTGGATAGTTTACCAGACCTTTCTAGCTAGTAGACTGGATAGTTTACCAGACCTTTACCTTTCTAGCTAGTAGACTGGATAGTTTACCAGACCTTTCTAGCTAGTAGACTGGATAGTTTACCAGACCTTTCTAGCTAGTAGACTGGATAGTTTACCAGACCTTTACCTTTCTAGCTAGTAGACTGGATAGTTTACCAGACCTTTCTAGCTAGTAGACTGGATAGTTTACCAGACCTTTACCTTTCTAGCTAGTAGACTGGATAGTTTACCAGACCTTTACCTTTCTAGCTAGTAGACTGGATAGTTTACCAGACCTTTACCTTTCTAGCTAGTAGACTGGATAGTTTACCAGACCTTTACATTTCTAGCTAGTAGACTGGATAGTTTGCCAGACCTTTCTAGCGAGAAGACTGGATAGTTTACCAGACCTTTACCTTTCTAGCTAGTAGACTGGATAGGTTACCAGACCTTTACATTTCTAGCTAGTAGACTGGATAGTTTACCAGACCTTTCTAGCTAGTAGACTGGATAGTTTACCAGACCTTTACCTTTCTAGCTAGTAGACTGGATAGTTTACCAGACCTTTCTAGCGAGAAGACTGGATAGTTTACCAGACCTTTCTAGCTAGTAGACTGGATAGTTTACCAGACCTTTACCTTTCTAGCTAGTAGACTGGATAGTTTGCCAGACCTTTCTAGCTAATAGACTGGATAGTTTACCAGACCTTTACCTTTCTAGCTAATAGACTGGATAGTTTACCAGACCTTTACCTTTCTAGCTAGTAGACTGGATAGTTTACCAGACCTTTCTAGCTAGTAGACTGGATAGTTTACCAGACCTTTACCTTTCTAGCTAGTAGACTGGATAGTTTACCAGACCTTTCTAGCTAGTAGACTGGATAGTTTACCAGACCTTTACCTTTCTAGCTAGTAGACTGGATAGTTTACCAGACCTTTACCTTTCTCGCTAGTAGACTGGATAGTTTACCAGACCTTTACCTTTCTAGCTAGTAGACTGGATAGTTTACCAGACCTTTACCTTTCTAGCTAGTAGACTGGATAGTTTACCAGACCTTTACCTTCTAGCTAGTAGACTGGATAGTTTACCAGACCTTTCTAGCTAGTAGACTGGATAGTTTACCAGACCTTTACCTTTCTAGCTAGTAGACTGGATAGTTTACCAGACCTTTCTAGCTAGTAGACTGGATAGTTTACCAGACCTTTACCTTTCTAGCTAGTAGACTGGATAGTTTACCAGACCTTTCTAGCTAGTAGACTGGATAGTTTACCAGACCTTTACCTTTCTAGCTAGTAGACTGGATAGTTTACCAGACCTTTACCTTTCTAGCTAGTAGACTGGATAGTTTACCAGACCTTTACCTTTCTAGCTAGTAGACTGGATAGTTTACCAGACCTTTACCTTTCTAGCTAGTAGACTGGATAGTTTACCAGACCTTTACCTTTCTAGCTAGTAGACTGGATAGTTTACCAGACCTTTCTAGCTAGTAGACTGGATAGTTTACCAGACCTTTACCTTTCTAGCTAGTAGACTGGATAGTTTACCAGACCTTTCTAGCTAGTAGACTGGATAGTTTACCAGACCTTTACCTTTCTAGCTAGTAGACTGGATAGTTTACCAGACCTTTACCTTTCTCGCTAGTAGACTGGATAGTTTACCAGACCTTTACCTTTCTAGCTAGTAGACTGGATAGTTTACCAGACCTTTCTAGCTAGTAGACTGGATAGTTTACCAGACCTTTCTAGCTAGTAGACTGGATAGTTTACCAGACCTTTACCTTTCTAGCTAGTAGACTGGATAGTTTACCAGACCTTTACCTTTCTAGCTAGTAGACTGGATAGTTTACCAGACCTTTCTAGCTAGTAGACTGGATAGTTTACCAGACCTTTACCTTTCTAGCTAGTAGACTGGATAGTTTACCAGACCTTTACCTTTCTAGCTAATAGACTGGATAGTTTACCAGACCTTTCTAGCTAGTAGACTGGATAGTTTACCAGACCTTTACCTTTCTAGCTAGTAGACTGGATAGTTTACCAGACCTTTCTAGCTAGTAGACTGGATAGTTTACCAGACCTTTCTAGCTAGTAGACTGGATAGTTTACCAGACCTTTCTAGCTAGTAGACTGGATAGTTTACCAGACCTTTCTAGCTAGTAGACTGGATAGTTTACCAGACCTTTACCTTTCTCGCTAGTAGACTGGATAGTTTACCAGACCTTTACCTTTCTAGCTAGTAGACTGGATAGTTTACCAGACCTTTACATTTCTAGCTAGTAGACTGGATAGTTTACCAGACCTTTCTAGCGAGAAGACTGGATAGTTTACCAGACCTTTACCTTTCTAGCTAGTAGACTGGATAGGTTACCAGACCTTTACATTTCTAGCTAGTAGACTGGATAGTTTACCAGACCTTTACCTTTCTAGCTAATAGACTGGATAGTTTACCAGACCTTTCTAGCTAGTAGACTGGATAGTTTACCAGACCTTTACCTTTCACGCTAGTAGACTGGATAGTTTACCAGACCTTTCTAGCTAATAGACTGGATAGTTTACCAGACCTTTACCTTTCTAGCTAGTAGACTGGATAGTTTACCAGACCTTTCTAGCTAGTAGACTGGATAGTTTACCAGACCTTTACCTTTCTAGCTAGTAGACTGGATAGTTTACCAGACCTTTCTAGCTAGTAGACTGGATAGTTTACCAGACCTTTCTAGCTAGTAGACTGGATAGTTTACCAGACCTTTACCTTTCTAGCTAGTAGACTGGATAGTTTACCAGACCTTTCTAGCTAGTAGACTGGATAGTTTACCAGACCTTTACCTTTCTCGCTAGTAGACTGGATAGTTTACCAGACCTTTACCTTTCTAGCTAGTAGACTGGATAGTTTACCAGACCTTTACATTTCTAGCTAGTAGACTGGATAGTTTACCAGACCTTTACCTTTCTAGCTAGTAGACTGGATAGTTTACCAGACCTTTACCTTTCTAGCTAGTAGACTGGATAGTTTACCAGACCTTTCTAGCTAGTAGACTGGATAGTTTACCAGACCTTTACCTTTCTAGCTAGTAGACTGGATAGTTTACCAGACCTTTCTAGCTAGTAGACTGGATAGTTTACCAGACCTTTACCTTTCTAGCTAGTAGACTGGATAGTTTACCAGACCTTTACCTTTCTCGCTAGTAGACTGGATAGTTTACCAGACCTTTACCTTTCTAGCTAGTAGACTGGATAGTTTACCAGACCTTTCTAGCTAGTAGACTGGATAGTTTACCAGACCTTTCTAGCTAGTAGACTGGATAGTTTACCAGACCTTTACCTTTCTAGCTAGTAGACTGGATAGTTTACCAGACCTTTACCTTTCTAGCTAGTAGACTGGATAGTTTACCAGACCTTTCTAGCTAGTAGACTGGATAGTTTACCAGACCTTTACCTTTCTAGCTAGTAGACTGGATAGTTTACCAGACCTTTACCTTTCTAGCTAATAGACTGGATAGTTTACCAGACCTTTCTAGCTAGTAGACTGGATAGTTTACCAGACCTTTACCTTTCTAGCTAGTAGACTGGATAGTTTACCAGACCTTTCTAGCTAGTCTGGATAGTTTACCAGACCTTTCTAGCTAGTAGACTGTTTAGACCAGACCTTTCTAGCTAGTAGACTGGATAGTTTACCAGACCTTTCTAGCTAGTAGACTGGATAGTTTACCAGACCTTTCTAGCTAGTAGACTGGATAGTTTACCAGACCTTTACCTTTCTCGCTAGTAGACTGGATAGTTTACCAGACCTTTACCTTTCTAGCTAGTAGACTGGATAGTTTACCAGACCTTTACATTTCTAGCTAGTAGACTGGATAGTTTACCAGACCTTTCTAGCGAGAAGACTGGATAGTTTACCAGACCTTTACCTTTCTAGCTAGTAGACTGGATAGGTTACCAGACCTTTACATTTCTAGCTAGTAGACTGGATAGTTTACCAGACCTTTACCTTTCTAGCTAATAGACTGGATAGTTTACCAGACCTTTCTAGCTAGTAGACTGGATAGTTTACCAGACCTTTACCTTTCACGCTAGTAGACTGGATAGTTTACCAGACCTTTCTAGCTAATAGACTGGATAGTTTACCAGACCTTTACCTTTCTAGCTAGTAGACTGGATAGTTTACCAGACCTTTCTAGCTAGTAGACTGGATAGTTTACCAGACCTTTACCTTTCTAGCTAGTAGACTGGATAGTTTACCAGACCTTTCTAGCTAGTAGACTGGATAGTTTACCAGACCTTTCTAGCTAGTAGACTGGATAGTTTACCAGACCTTTACCTTTCTAGCTAGTAGACTGGATAGTTTACCAGACCTTTCTAGCTAGTAGACTGGATAGTTTACCAGACCTTTACCTTTCTAGCTAGTAGACTGGATAGTTTACCAGACCTTTACCTTTCTAGCTAGTAGACTGGATAGTTTACCAGACCTTTACCTTTCTAGCTAGTAGACTGGATAGTTTACCAGACCTTTACCTTTCTAGCTAGTAGACTGGATAGTTTACCAGACCTTTACCTTTCTAGCTAGTAGACTGGATAGTTTACCAGACCTTTCTAGCTAGTAGACTGGATAGTTTACCAGACCTTTACCTTTCTAGCTAGTAGACTGGATAGTTTACCAGACCTTTCTAGCTAGTAGACTGGATAGTTTACCAGACCTTTACCTTTCTAGCTAGTAGACTGGATAGTTTACCAGACCTTTACCTTTCTAGTAGACTAGTAGACTGGATAGTTTACCAGACCTTTACCTTTCTAGCTAGTAGACTGGATAGTTTACCAGACCTTTCTAGCTAGTAGACTGGATAGTTTACCAGACCTTTCTAGCTAGTAGACTGGATAGTTTACCAGACCTTTTACCTTTCTAGCTAGTAGACTGGATAGTTTACCAGACCTTTACCTTTCTAGCTAGTAGACTGGATAGTTTACCAGACCTTTCTAGCTAGTAGACTGGATAGTTTACCAGACCTTTACCTTTCTAGCTAGTAGACTGGATAGTTTACCAGACCTTTACCTTTCTAGCTAATAGACTGGATAGTTTACCAGACCTTTCTAGCTAGTAGACTGGATAGTTTACCAGACCTTTACCTTTCTAGCTAGTAGACTGGATAGTTTACCAGACCTTTCTAGCTAGTAGACTGGATAGTTTACCAGACCTTTCTAGCTAGTAGACTGGATAGTTTACCAGACCTTTCTAGCTAGTAGACTGGATAGTTTACCAGACCTTTCTAGCTAGTAGACTGGATAGTTTACCAGACCTTTACCTTTCTCGCTAGTAGACTGGATAGTTTACCAGACCTTTACCTTTCTAGCTAGTAGACTGGATAGTTTACCAGACCTTTACATTTCTAGCTAGTAGACTGGATAGTTTACCAGACCTTTCTAGCGAGAAGACTGGATAGTTTACCAGACCTTTACCTTTCTAGCTAGTAGACTGGATAGGTTACCAGACCTTTACATTTCTAGCTAGTAGACTGGATAGTTTACCAGACCTTTACCTTTCTAGCTAATAGACTGGATAGTTTACCAGACCTTTCTAGCTAGTAGACTGGATAGTTTACCAGACCTTTACCTTTCACGCTAGTAGACTGGATAGTTTACCAGACCTTTCTAGCTAATAGACTGGATAGTTTACCAGACCTTTACCTTTCTAGCTAGTAGACTGGATAGTTTACCAGACCTTTCTAGCTAGTAGACTGGATAGTTTACCAGACCTTTACCTTTCTAGCTAGTAGACTGGATAGTTTACCAGACCTTTCTAGCTAGTAGACTGGATAGTTTACCAGACCTTTCTAGCTAGTAGACTGGATAGTTTACCAGACCTTTACCTTTCTAGCTAGTAGACTGGATAGTTTACCAGACCTTTCTAGCTAGTAGACTGGATAGTTTACCAGACCTTTACCTTTCTAGCTAGTAGACTGGATAGTTTACCAGACCTTTACCTTTCTAGCTAGTAGACTGGATAGTTTACCAGACCTTTACCTTTCTAGCTAGTAGACTGGATAGTTTACCAGACCTTTACATTTCTAGCTAGTAGACTGGATAGTTTGCCAGACCTTTCTAGCGAGAAGACTGGATAGTTTACCAGACCTTTACCTTTCTAGCTAGTAGACTGGATAGGTTACCAGACCTTTACATTTCTAGCTAGTAGACTGGATAGTTTACCAGACCTTTCTAGCTAGTAGACTGGATAGTTTACCAGACCTTTACCTTTCTAGCTAGTAGACTGGATAGTTTACCAGACCTTTCTAGCGAGAAGACTGGATAGTTTACCAGACCTTTCTAGCTAGTAGACTGGATAGTTTACCAGACCTTTACCTTTCTAGCTAGTAGACTGGATAGTTTGCCAGACCTTTCTAGCTAATAGACTGGATAGTTTACCAGACCTTTACCTTTCTAGCTAATAGACTGGATAGTTTACCAGACCTTTACCTTTCTAGCTAGTAGACTGGATAGTTTACCAGACCTTTCTAGCTAGTAGACTGGATAGTTTACCAGACCTTTACCTTTCTAGCTAGTAGACTGGATAGTTTACCAGACCTTTCTAGCTAGTAGACTGGATAGTTTACCAGACCTTTACCTTTCTAGCTAGTAGACTGGATAGTTTACCAGACCTTTACCTTTCTCGCTAGTAGACTGGATAGTTTACCAGACCTTTACCTTTCTAGCTAGTAGACTGGATAGTTTACCAGACCTTTACCTTTCTAGCTAGTAGACTGGATAGTTTACCAGACCTTTACCTTTCTAGCTAGTAGACTGGATAGTTTACCAGACCTTTCTAGCTAGTAGACTGGATAGTTTACCAGACCTTTACCTTTCTAGCTAGTAGACTGGATAGTTTACCAGACCTTTCTAGCTAGTAGACTGGATAGTTTACCAGACCTTTACCTTTCTAGCTAGTAGACTGGATAGTTTACCAGACCTTTCTAGCTAGTAGACTGGATAGTTTACCAGACCTTTACCTTTCTAGCTAGTAGACTGGATAGTTTACCAGACCTTTCTAGCTAGTAGACTGGATAGTTTACCAGACCTTTACCTTTCTAGCTAGTAGACTGGATAGTTTACCAGACCTTTACCTTTCTAGCTAGTAGACTGGATAGTTTACCAGACCTTTACCTTTCTAGCTAGTAGACTGGATAGTTTACCAGACCTTTACCTTTCTAGCTAGTAGACTGGATAGTTTACCAGACCTTTACCTTTCTAGCTAGTAGACTGGATAGTTTACCAGACCTTTCTAGCTAGTAGACTGGATAGTTTACCAGACCTTTACCTTTCTAGCTAGTAGACTGGATAGTTTACCAGACCTTTCTAGCTAGTAGACTGGATAGTTTACCAGACCTTTACCTTTCTAGCTAGTAGACTGGATAGTTTACCAGACCTTTACCTTTCTCTAGCTAGTAGACTGGATAGTTTACCAGACCTTTACCTTTCTAGCTAGTAGACTGGATAGTTTACCAGACCTTTCTAGCTAGTAGACTGGATAGTTTACCAGACCTTTCTAGCTAGTAGACTGGATAGTTTACCAGACCTTTACCTTTCTAGCTAGTAGACTGGATAGTTTACCAGACCTTTACCTTTCTAGCTAGTAGACTGGATAGTTTACCAGACCTTTCTAGCTAGTAGACTGGATAGTTTACCAGACCTTTACCTTTCTAGCTAGTAGACTGGATAGTTTACCAGACCTTTACCTTTCTAGCTAATAGACTGGATAGTTTACCAGACCTTTCTAGCTAGTAGACTGGATAGTTTACCAGACCTTTACCTTTCTAGCTAGTAGACTGGATAGTTTACCAGACCTTTCTAGCTAGTAGACTGGATAGTTTACCAGACCTTTCTAGCTAGTAGACTGGATAGTTTACCAGACCTTTCTAGCTAGTAGACTGGATAGTTTACCAGACCTTTCTAGCTAGTAGACTGGATAGTTTACCAGACCTTTACCTTTCTCGCTAGTAGACTGGATAGTTTACCAGACCTTTACCTTTCTAGCTAGTAGACTGGATAGTTTACCAGACCTTTCTAGCTAGTAGACTGGATAGTTTACCAGACCTTTCTAGCTAGTAGACTGGATAGTTTACCAGACCTTTCTAGCTAGTAGACTGGATAGTTTACCAGACCTTTCTAGCTAGTAGACTGGATAGTTTACCAGACCTTTACCTTTCTAGCTAGTAGACTGGATAGTTTACCAGACCTTTACCTTTCTAGCTAGTAGACTGGATAGTTTACCAGACCTTTACCTTTCTAGCTAGTAGACTGGATAGTTTACCAGACCTTTCTAGCTAGTAGACTGGATAGTTTACCAGACCTTTACCTTTCTAGCTAGTAGACTGGATAGTTTACCAGACCTTTACCTTTCTAGCTAGTAGACTGGATAGTTTACCAGACCTTTACCTTTCTAGCTAGTAGACTGGATAGTTTACCAGACCTTTCTAGCTAGTAGACTGGATAGTTTACCAGACCTTTCTAGCTAGTAGACTGGATAGTTTACCAGACCTTTACCTTTCTAGCTAGTAGACTGGATAGTTTACCAGACCTTTACCTTTCTAGCTAGTAGACTGGATAGTTTACCAGACCTTTCTAGCTAGTAGACTGGATAGTTTACCAGACCTTTACCTTTCTAGCTAGTAGACTGGATAGTTTACCAGACCTTTACCTTTCTAGCTAATAGACTGGATAGTTTACCAGACCTTTCTAGCTAGTAGACTGGATAGTTTACCAGACCTTTACCTTTCTAGCTAGTAGACTGGATAGTTTACCAGACCTTTCTAGCTAGTAGACTGGATAGTTTACCAGACCTTTCTAGCTAGTAGACTGGATAGTTTACCAGACCTTTCTAGCTAGTAGACTGGATAGTTTACCAGACCTTTCTAGCTAGTAGACTGGATAGTTTACCAGACCTTTACCTTTCTCGCTAGTAGACTGGATAGTTTACCAGACCTTTACCTTTCTAGCTAGTAGACTGGATAGTTTACCAGACCTTTACATTTCTAGCTAGTAGACTGGATAGTTTACCAGACCTTTCTAGCGAGAAGACTGGATAGTTTACCAGACCTTTACCTTTCTAGCTAGTAGACTGGATAGGTTACCAGACCTTTACATTTCTAGCTAGTAGACTGGATAGTTTACCAGACCTTTACCTTTCTAGCTAATAGACTGGATAGTTTACCAGACCTTTCTAGCTAGTAGACTGGATAGTTTACCAGACCTTTACCTTTCACGCTAGTAGACTGGATAGTTTACCAGACCTTTCTAGCTAATAGACTGGATAGTTTACCAGACCTTTACCTTTCTAGCTAGTAGACTGGATAGTTTACCAGACCTTTCTAGCTAGTAGACTGGATAGTTTACCAGACCTTTACCTTTCTAGCTAGTAGACTGGATAGTTTACCAGACCTTTCTAGCTAGTAGACTGGATAGTTTACCAGACCTTTCTAGCTAGTAGACTGGATAGTTTACCAGACCTTTACCTTTCTAGCTAGTAGACTGGATAGTTTACCAGACCTTTCTAGCTAGTAGACTGGATAGTTTACCAGACCTTTACCTTTCTAGCTAGTAGACTGGATAGTTTACCAGACCTTTACCTTTCTAGCTAGTAGACTGGATAGTTTACCAGACCTTTACCTTTCTAGCTAGTAGACTGGATAGTTTACCAGACCTTTACATTTCTAGCTAGTAGACTGGATAGTTTGCCAGACCTTTCTAGCGAGAAGACTGGATAGTTTACCAGACCTTTACCTTTCTAGCTAGTAGACTGGATAGGTTACCAGACCTTTACATTTCTAGCTAGTAGACTGGATAGTTTACCAGACCTTTCTAGCTAGTAGACTGGATAGTTTACCAGACCTTTACCTTTCTAGCTAGTAGACTGGATAGTTTACCAGACCTTTCTAGCGAGAAGACTGGATAGTTTACCAGACCTTTCTAGCTAGTAGACTGGATAGTTTACCAGACCTTTACCTTTCTAGCTAGTAGACTGGATAGTTTGCCAGACCTTTCTAGCTAATAGACTGGATAGTTTACCAGACCTTTACCTTTCTAGCTAATAGACTGGATAGTTTACCAGACCTTTACCTTTCTAGCTAGTAGACTGGATAGTTTACCAGACCTTTCTAGCTAGTAGACTGGATAGTTTACCAGACCTTTACCTTTCTAGCTAGTAGACTGGATAGTTTACCAGACCTTTCTAGCTAGTAGACTGGATAGTTTACCAGACCTTTACCTTTCTAGCTAGTAGACTGGATAGTTTACCAGACCTTTACCTTTCTCGCTAGTAGACTGGATAGTTTACCAGACCTTTACCTTTCTAGCTAGTAGACTGGATAGTTTACCAGACCTTTACCTTTCTAGCTAGTAGACTGGATAGTTTACCAGACCTTTACCTTTCTAGCTAGTAGACTGGATAGTTTACCAGACCTTTCTAGCTAGTAGACTGGATAGTTTACCAGACCTTTACCTTTCTAGCTAGTAGACTGGATAGTTTACCAGACCTTTCTAGCTAGTAGACTGGATAGTTTACCAGACCTTTACCTTTCTAGCTAGTAGACTGGATAGTTTACCAGACCTTTCTAGCTAGTAGACTGGATAGTTTACCAGACCTTTACCTTTCTAGCTAGTAGACTGGATAGTTTACCAGACCTTTCTAGCTAGTAGACTGGATAGTTTACCAGACCTTTACCTTTCTAGCTAGTAGACTGGATAGTTTACCAGACCTTTACCTTTCTAGCTAGTAGACTGGATAGTTTACCAGACCTTTACCTTTCTAGCTAGTAGACTGGATAGTTTACCAGACCTTTACCTTTCTAGCTAGTAGACTGGATAGTTTACCAGACCTTTACCTTTCTAGCTAGTAGACTGGATAGTTTACCAGACCTTTCTAGCTAGTAGACTGGATAGTTTACCAGACCTTTACCTTTCTAGCTAGTAGACTGGATAGTTTACCAGACCTTTCTAGCTAGTAGACTGGATAGTTTACCAGACCTTTACCTTTCTAGCTAGTAGACTGGATAGTTTACCAGACCTTTACCTTTCTCGCTAGTAGACTGGATAGTTTACCAGACCTTTACCTTTCTAGCTAGTAGACTGGATAGTTTACCAGACCTTTCTAGCTAGTAGACTGGATAGTTTACCAGACCTTTCTAGCTAGTAGACTGGATAGTTTACCAGACCTTTACCTTTCTAGCTAGTAGACTGGATAGTTTACCAGACCTTTACCTTTCTAGCTAGTAGACTGGATAGTTTACCAGACCTTTCTAGCTAGTAGACTGGATAGTTTACCAGACCTTTACCTTTCTAGCTAGTAGACTGGATAGTTTACCAGACCTTTACCTTTCTAGCTAATAGACTGGATAGTTTACCAGACCTTTCTAGCTAGTAGACTGGATAGTTTACCAGACCTTTACCTTTCTAGCTAGTAGACTGGATAGTTTACCAGACCTTTCTAGCTAGTAGACTGGATAGTTTACCAGACCTTTCTAGCTAGTAGACTGGATAGTTTACCAGACCTTTCTAGCTAGTAGACTGGATAGTTTACCAGACCTTTCTAGCTAGTAGACTGGATAGTTTACCAGACCTTTACCTTTCTCGCTAGTAGACTGGATAGTTTACCAGACCTTTACCTTTCTAGCTAGTAGACTGGATAGTTTACCAGACCTTTCTTACCAGACCTTTCTAGCTAGTAGACTGGATAGTTTACCAGACCTTTCTAGCTAGTAGACTGGATAGTTTACCAGACCTTTCTAGCTAGTAGACTGGATAGTTTACCAGACCTTTCTAGCTAGTAGACTGGATAGTTTACCAGACCTTTCTAGCTAGTAGACTGGATAGTTTACCAGACCTTTCTAGCTAGTAGACTGGATAGTTTACACTTCCTCTTCCGATGACCTTTTGGGAGGTCAACATAATGAAAAAATATCTACCAAATCTATTCATTTTAAAATGTTAATTACTCCTCCTTGCCATTATCATTCACCTGATGATAAGGCACGACATTTGGGGGGGAAAACATGTTTTGTCGCCGGTTTGCCTGGCCGGGGGTCCCTGGACAAGGAAAGGTTGAAAACCCCTGCATTAATGTACATTTATACCTGATGTAGGCTACTGTCAGAGCTCCTCACGGACGGTGTTATCATCATCCCAGCAGCCCTAATGGAGGTTGCCAAGGCAACAGCCGACTGAAGATTGGGTTGCTGTGGTGATGCTGCTCTTGGTCTATTATTAAACAGTCATGGTCTGTTAAGAGGAGTAGGGAAAGAGGAACCATAGTGTGTGTGTGTGTGTGTGTGTGTGTGTGTGTGTGTGTGTGTGTGTGTGTGTGTGTGTGTGTGTGTGTGTGTGTGTGTGTGTGTGTGTGTGTGTGTGTGTGTGTGTGTGTGTGTGTGTGTGCCATAAGTATAGTGTGTGCACCATGAGTTGTCCAGGAGTGTTTTAAGTTAATCGTTTGTCCAACGGTGTTGGGAATGAATTGTTTGTTCCTTTCCTAAGCCCTGTTCCCTTCCTAACCCCTGTTCCTTTCCTAAGCCCTGTTCCCTTCCTAACCCCTGTTCCTTTCCTAACCCCTGTTCCCTTCCTAACCCCTGTTCCTTTCCTAACCCCTGTTCCCTTCCTAACCCCTGTTCTCTTCCTAACCCCTGTTCTCTTCCTAACCCCTGTTCCCTTCCTAACCCCTGTTCCCTTCCTAACCCCTGTTCTCTTCCTAACCCCTGTTCTCTTCCTAACCCCTGTTCCCTTCCTAACCCCTGTTCTCTTCCTAACCCCTGTTCTCTTCCTAACCCCTGTTCCTTTCCTAAGCCCTGTTCCCTTCCTAACCCCTGTTCCTTTCCTAAGCCCTGTTCCCTTCCTAACCCCTGTTCCCTTCCTAACCCCTGTTCCCTTCCTAACCCCTGTTCCCTTCCTAACCCCTGTTCCCTTCCTAACCCCTGTTCTCTTCCTAACCCCTGTTCTCTTCCTAACCCCTGTTCCCTTCCTAACCCCTGTTCCCTTCCTAACCCCTGTTCCCTTCCTAACCCCTGTTCCTTTCCTAACCCTGACTGTCCTGTCTTTTTTAGAAAGAGAATGACCATCCAGGACAGTCTGCTCCATCCCTGGATCAAGGTCTGTCTAACACACACACACACACACACACACACACACACACACACACACAGGTTAAGTTATTTCTTTATTCAATTCGTACAGGGAATGAGTGTTCATTCACTTCCTAAAATCCTACTTGAAAACGAAGGGTAGCAGAAATACACAATATGATCAATATGAAAAACAGTATTGATAAGTGGATGTAATCTATTGATCTGATTAGTCATACATGTTCCTGTTTGTCCAATCAGCCAAAGGACTCCCAGCAGGCTCTCAGCAGGAAGGAGTCTGCAGTCAACATGGAGAAGTTGAAGAAGTTTGCTGCTCGGAGGAAATGGAAGGTACATGTATCTCAGTCTCTTTTTCACTCTCTCTTCTATCTCTCTATCACCTCTATCACCTCTATCTCCCTCTCTCTCTTCTCTCTATCACCTCTATCTCTCTCCTATCTCCCTCTCTCTCTTCTATCTCTCTATCACCTCTATCTCTCTCCTATCTCCCTCTCTCTCTTCTATCTCTCTATCACCTATCTCTCTCATATCTCTCTATCTCTCTCTCCCTCTTCTATCTCTCTCCTATCTCTCTCTCCCTCTCTCTTTTTCACTCTCTCTTCTATCTCTCTATCACTTCTATCTCTCTCTCTCCCTCTTCTATCTCTCTCCTATCTCTCTCCCTGTCTCTTTTTCACACTCTCTTCTATCTCTATCACTTCTATCTCTCTTCTCTCTATCACTTCTATCTCTCTCTCCCTCTCTCTTTTTCACTCTCTCTTCTATCTCTCTATCACTTCTATCTCTCTCTCTCTTCTATCTCTCTATCACTTCTATCTCTCTCCTATCTCTCTCCCTCTGTCTCTTTTTCACTCTCTCTTCTATCTCTCTCACTTCTATCTCTCTCCCTCTTCTATCTCTGTCTCCCTCTGTCTCTTTTTCACTCTCTCTTCTATCTCTCTATCACTTATATCTCTCTCTTTTCTCTCTATCACTTCTATCTCTCTCCTTTCTCTCTCTCCCTCTGTCTCTTTTTCACTCTCTCTTCTATCTCTCTATCACTTCTATCAATTCAATTCAATTCAAGGGGCTTTATTGGCATGGGAAACATGTGTTAACATTGCCAAAGCAAGTAAGGTAGATAATATATCAAGTGAAATAAACAATAAAAATTAACAGTAGACATCACACATACAGAAGTTTCAAAACAATAAAGACATTACAAATGTCGTATTTTATATATATATATATATATATATACAGTGTTTTTACAATGACCTCTCTATCTCTCTCTCCCTCTTCTATCTCTCTCTCCCTGTGTCTCTTTTTCACTCTCTCTTCTATCTCTCTTTATTTTTTATTTTATTTCACCTTTATTTAACCAGGTAGGCTAGTTGAGAACAAGTTCTCATTTACAACTGCGACCTGGCCAAGATAAAGCATAGCAGTGTGAACAGACAACACAGAGTTACACATGGAGTAAACAATTAACAAGTCAATAACACAGTAGAAAAAAAAGGGGAGTCTATATACAATGTGTGCAAAAGGCATGAGGAGGTAGGCAAGTAATTACAATATTGCAGATTAACACTGGATTGATAAATGATCATGTACAGGTAGAGATATTGGTGTGCAAAAGAGCAGAAAAGTAAATAAATAAAAACTGTGGGGATGAGGTAGGTGAAAATGGGTGGGCTATTTACCAATAGATTATGTACAGCTGCAGCGATCGGTTAGCTGCTCAGATAGCTGATGTTTGAAGTTGGTGAGGGAGATAAAGGTCTCCAACTTCAGCGATTTTTGCAATTCGTTCCAGTCACAGGCAGCAGAGTACTGGAACGAAAGGCGGCCGAATGAGGTGTTGGCTTTAGGGATGATCAGTGAGATACACCTGCTGGAGCGCGTGCTACGGATGGGTGTTGCCATCATGACCAGTGAACTGAGATAAGGCGGAGCTTTACCTAGCATGGCCTTGTAGACGACCTGGAGCCAGTGGGTCTGGCGACGAATATGTAGCGAGGGCCAGCCGACTAGAGCATACAAGTCGCAGTGGTGGGTAGTATAAGGTGCTTTAGTGACAAAACGGATGGCACTGTGATAAACTGCATCCAGTTTGCTGAGAAGAGTGTTGGAAGCAATTTTGTAGATGACATTGCCGAAGTCGAGGATCGGTAGGATAGTCAGTTTTACTAGGGTAAGCTTGGCGGCGTGAGTGAAGGAGGCTTTGTTACGGAATAGAAAGCCGACTCTTGATTTGATTTTCGATTGGAGATGTTTGATATGGGTCTGGAAGGAGAGTTTGCAGTCTAGCCAGACACCTAGGTACTTATAGGTGTCCACATATTCAAGGTCGGAACCATCCAGTGTGCTGATGCTAGTCGGGCATGCGGGTGCAGGCAGCGATCGGTTGAAAAGCATGCATTTGGTTTTACTAGCGTTTAAGAGCAGTTGGAGGCCACGGAAGGAGTGTTGTATGGCATTGAAGCTCGTTTGGAGGTTAGATAGCACAGTGTCCAATGACGGGCCGGAAGTATATAGAATGGTGTCGTCTGCGTAGAGGTGGATCAGGGAATCGCCCGCAGCAAGAGCAACATCATTGATATATACTATCATCATTGATATATACTATCACTTCTATCTCTCTCTTCCTCTTATATCTCTCTCCTATCTCTGTCTTTATCACTCTCTATATATTTATATTTATTCTTATTTTCAATGACGGCCTAGGAACAGTGGGTTAACTGCCTGTTCAGGGGCAGAACACTCCAACACAGTCCAACACTCTAACCACGAGGCTACCCTGCCGTCCCTATACATCTATCTATCTCTGCCTTTGTATCACTCTCTCTTCCATCTCTTCTATTTCTCTCTCTCTCCCTCTCTCTTCTATCTCTCTCTCCCTGTTTTTCTTTCCTCTCTCTCCCTCTCTCTTCTATCTCTCTCTCTCCCTGTTTTTCTTCTCTCTCTCCTTCTCTCCTACTCTACATTACATTACATTTAAGTCATTTAGCAAACGCTCTTATCCAGAGCGACTTACAAATTGGTGAATTCACCTTCTGACATCCAGTGGAACAGCCACTTTACAATAGTGCATCTAAATCATTTAAGGGGGGGGTGAGAAGGATTACTTTATCCTATCCTAGGTATTCCTTGAAGAGGTGGGGTTTCAGGTGTCTCCGGAAGGTGGTGATTGACTCCGCTGTCCTGGCGTCGTGAGGGAGTTTGTTCCACCATTGGGGGGCCAGAGCAGCAAACAGTTTTGACTGGGCTGAGCGGGAACTGTACTTTCTCAGTGGTAGGGAGGCGAGCAGGCCAGAGGTGGATGAATGCAGTGCCCTTGTTTGGGTGTAGGGCCTGATCAGAGCCTGGAGGTACTGCGGTGCCGTTCCCCTCACAGCTCCGTAGGCAAGCACCATGGTCTTGTAGCGGATGCGAGCTTCAACTGGAAGCCAGTGGAGAGAGCGGAGGAGCGGGGTGACGTGAGAGAACTTGGGAAGGTTGAACACCAGACGGGCTGCGGCGTTCTGGATGAGTTGTAGGGGTTTAATGGCACAGGCAGGGAGCCCAGCCAACAGCGAGTTGCAGTAATCCAGACGGGAGATGACAAGTGCCTGGATTAGGACCTGCGCCGCTTCCTGTGTGAGGCAGGGTCGTACTCTGCGGATGTTGTAGAGCATGAACCTACAGGAACGGGCCACCGCCATGATGTTAGTTGAGAACGACAGGGTGTTGTCCAGGATCACGCCAAGGTTCTTAGCGCTCTGGGAGGAGGACACAATGGAGTTGTCAACCGTGATGGCGAGATCATGGAACGGGCAGTCCTTCCCCGGGAGGAAGAGCAGCTCCGTCTTGCCGAGGTTCAGCTTGAGGTGGTGATCCGTCATCCACACTGATATGTCTGCCAGACATGCAGAGATGCGATTCGCCACCTGGTCATCAGAAGGGGAAAGGAGAAGATTAATTGTGTGTCGTCTGCTTAGCAATGATAGGAGAGACCATGTGAGGTTATGACAGAGCCAAGTGACTTGGTGTATAGCGAGAATAGGAGAGGGCCTAGAACAGAGCCCTGGGGGACACCAGTGGTGAGAGCACGTGGCGAGGAGACAGATTCTCGCCACGCCACCTGGTAGGAGCGACCTGTCAGGTAGGACGCAATCCAAGCGTGGGCCGCGCCGGAGATGCCCAACTCGGAGAGGGTGGAGAGGAGGATCTGATGGTTCACAGTATCGAAGGCAGCCGATAGGTCTAGAAGGATGAAAGCAGAGGAGAGAGAGTTAGCTTTAGCAGTGCGGAGCGCCTCCGTGATACAGAGAAGAGCAGTCTCAGTTGAATGACTAGTCTTGAAACCTGACTGATTTGGATCAAGAAGGTCATTCTGAGAGAGATAGCGGGAGAGCTGGCCAAGGACGGCACGTTCAAGAGTTTTGGAGAGAAAAGAAAGAAGGGATACTGGTCTGTAGTTGTTGACATCGGAGGGGTCGAGTGTAGGTTTTTTCAGAAGGGGTGCAACTCTCGCTCTCTTGAAGACGGAAGGGACGTAGCCAGCGGTCAGGGATGAGTTGATGAGCGAGGTGAGGTAAGGGAGAAGGTCTCCGGAAATGGTCTGGAGAAGAGAGGAGGGGATAGGGTCAAGCGGGCAGGTTGTTGGGCGACCGGCCGTCACAAGAAGCGAGATTTCATCTGGAGAGAGAGGGGAGAAAGAGGTCAGAGCACAGGGTAGGGCAGTGTGAGCAGAACCAGCGGTGTCGTTTGACTTAGCAAACGAGGATCGGATGTCGTCGAACTTCTTTTCAAAATGGTTGACGAAGTCATCTGCAGAGAGGGAGGGGGAGGGGGAGGAGGATTCAGGAGGGAGGAGAAGGTGGCAAAGAGCTTCCTAGGGTTAGAGGCAGATGCTTGGAATTTAGAGTGGTAGAAAGTGGCTTTAGCAGCAGAGACAGAGGAGGAAAATGTAGAGAGGAGGGAGTGAAAGGATGCCAGGTCCGCAGGGAGGCGAGTTTTCCTCCATTTCCGCTCGGCTGCCCGGAGCACTGTTCTGTGAGCTCGCAATGAGTCGTCGAACCACGGAACGGGAGGGGAGGACCGAGCCGGCCTGGAGGATAGGGGACATAGAGAGTCAAAGGATGCAGAAAGGGAAGAGAGGAGGGTTGAGGAGGCAGAATCAGGAGATAGGTTGGAGAAGGTATGAGCAGAGTGAAGAGATGATAGGATGGAAGAGGAGAGAGTAGCGGGGGAGAGAGAGCGAAGGTTGGGACGGCGCGATACCATCCGAGTAGGGGCAGTGTGGGAAGTGTTGGATGAGAGCGAGAGGGAAAAGGATACAAGGTAGTGGTCGGAGACTTGGAGGGGAGTTGCAATGAGGTTAGTGGAAGAACAGCATCTAGTAAAGATGAGGTCGAGCGTATTGCCTGCCTTGTGAGTAGGGGGGGAAGGTGAGAGGGTGAGGTCAAAAGAGGAGAGGAGTGGAAAGAAGGAGGTAGAGAGGAATGAGTCAAAGGTAGACGTGGGGAGGTTAAAGTCGCCCAGGACTGTGAGAGGTGAGCCGTCCTCAGGAAAGGAGCTTATCAAGCTCATTGATGAACTCTCCGAGGGAACCTGGAGGGCGATAAATGATAAGGATGTTAAGCTTGAAAGGGCTGGTAACTGTGACAGCATGGAATTCAAAGGAGGCGATAGACAGATGGGTAAGGGGAGAAAGAGAGAATGGCCACTTGGGAGAGATGAGGATCCCGGTGCCACCACCCCGCTGACCAGAAGCTCTCGGGGGGTGCGAGAACACGTGGGAGGACGAAGAGAGAGCAGTGGGAGTAGCAGTGTTATCTGTGGTGGTCCATGTTTCCGTCAGTGCCAAGAAGTCGAGGGACTGGAGGGAGGCATAGGCTGAGATGAACTCTGCCTTGTTGGCCGCAGATCGGCAGTTCCAGAGGCTACCGGAGACCTGGAACTCCACGTGGGTCGTGCGCGCTGGGACCACCAGATTAGGGTGGCCGCGGCCACGCGGTGTGGAGCGTTTGTATGGTCTGTGCAGAGAGGAGAGAACAGGGATAGATAGACACATAGTTGACAGGCTACAGAAGAGGCTACGCTAATGCAAAGGAGATTGGAATGACAAGTGGACTACACGTCTCGAATGTTCAGAAAGTTACGCTTACGTAGCAAGAATCTTATTGACTAAAATGATTGAAATGATACAGTACTGCTGGAGTAGGCTAGCTGGCAGTGGCTGCGTTGTTGACACTACACTAATCAAGTCGTTCCGTCGAGTGTAATAGTTTCTACAGTGCTGCTATTCGGGGACTAGCTGGCTAGCTAGCAGTGTTGATTACGTTACGTACGTTAAAAGAACGACAATAGCTGGCTAGCTAACCTAGAAACTCGCTCTAGACTACACAATTGTCTTAGATACAAAGACGGCTATGTAGCTAGCTAGCTACGATCAAACAAATCAAACCGTTGTACTGTAATGAAGTGAAATGAAAATGTGATACTACCTGTGGAGCGAAGCGGAATGTTGACCGGGTTGTTGAAGTTAATTCGGTAGACGTTGGCTAGCTGTTGGCTAGCTAGCTAGCAGTATCTCTTACGTTAAGGACGACAAATAGCTGGCTAGCTAACCTCGGTAAATTAAGATAATCACTCTAAGTCTACACACTCTAGACTACACAATTATCTTGGATACGAAGACAGCAAAGACAACTATGTAGCTAGCTAACACTACACTAATCGAGTCGTTCAGTTGAGTGTAATAGTTTCTACAGTGCTAGTAGACGGTAGACGTTAGCTAGCTGCTGGGCAGATAGCAGTGTAGACTACGTTAGGACGACGAAATACGATAATTACGCAATTATCTTTGATACAAAGACGGCTATGTAGCTAGCTAAGAAGAAATTGCTAAGATTAGACAAATCAAACCGTTGTACTATAATGAAATGTAATGGAAATGTAATGAAAAGTTATACTACCTGCGGACCGAAGTGTAGATGCGACCGCTCGCTCCAACCCGGAACCCGGAACTCTCTCTCTCTCTCTCTCTCTCTCCTTCTCTCTCTCTCTCTCTCTCTCTCTCTCTCTCTCTCTCCTTCCTTCTCTCTCTCTCCTCTCTCTCTCTCCTTCCTTCTCTCTCTCTCTCTCCTTCCTCTCTCTCTCTCCTTCCTCTCTCTCTCTCTCTCCTTCCTTCTCTCTCTCTCTCCTTCTTTCTCTCTCTCTCTCCTTCTCTCTCTCTCTCCTTCCTTCTCTCTCTCTCTCCTCTCTCTCTCTCTCTCCTTCCTTCTCTCTCTCTCCTCTCTCTCTCTCCTCTCTCTCTCTCCTTCTCTCTCCTTCCTTCTCTCTCTCTCCCTCTCTCTCTCTCTCTCTCTCTCTCTCTCTCCTTCTCTCTCCTTCCTTCTCTCTCTTGTTTAGTGAGTTCTGGGAGTGTGGCGTAGTGACCTCTTGGGTGTGGCGTAGTGACCTCTTGGGTGTGGCGTAGTGACCTCTTGGGTGTGGCGTAGTGACCTCTTGGGTGTGGAGTAGTGACCTCTTGGGTGTGGCGTAGTGACCTCTTGGGTGTGGCGTAGTGACCTCTTGGGTGTGGCGTAGTGACCTCTTGGGTGTGGCGTAGTGACCTCTTGGGTGTGGAGTAGTGACCTCTTGGGTGTGGCGTAGTGACCTCTTGGGTGTGGAGTAGTGACCTCTTGGGTGTGGAGTAGTGACCTCTTGGGTGTGGCGTAGTGATCTCTTGGGTGTGGCGTAGTGACCTCTTGGGTGTGGAGTAGTGACCTCTTGGGTGTGGAGTAGTGACCTCTTGGGTGTGGAGTAGTGACCTCTTGGGTGTGGAGTAGTGACCTCTTGGGTGTGGAGTAGTGACCTCTTGGGTGTGGAGTAGTGACCTCTTTGGTGTGGCGTAGTGAGCTCTCTGGGTGTGGCGTAGTGAGCTCTCTGGGTGTGGCGTAGTGAGCTCTCTGGGTGTGGCGTAGTGAGCTCTCTGGGTGTGGCGTAGTGCGCTCTGGGGGTGTGGCGTAGTGAGCTCTGGGGGTGTGGCGTAGTGAGCTCTGGGGGTGTTAGGATGAGCTCACTGCACAACATCAAATGTATTTATATAGCCCTTCTTACATCAGCTGATATCTCAAAGTGCTGTATAGAAACCCAGCCTAAAACCCCAAACAGCAAGCAATGCAGGTGTAGAAGCACGGTGTCTAGGAAAAACTAACATTCTCTTGTCTCCTCCATCCTAATATTCTGTTTCTTCTCTCCTATCTTCCAGCAATCGGTGCGCCTCATCTCGTTGTGTAACCGTCTCTCTCGCTCCTTCCTGTCTCGAAGCAACATCAGTGTGGCTCGCAGTGATGACACGCTGGTAAGAACAACCCCTGTCTTAGACACACACACACACACACACACACACACATTCATATACATACACAAAATCACACCCACCGGTAAGATCTGAGACAACTCTATTCCACCCTGTTCCCTATGTGGTGGTGCCCTACGTTTAGTCAGATCCTTATGAAGTACCATTTAAAAGTATAGAGAACCCCCCTCTCTGTCTGTCCCTCCCCACCCACATACCTGTTGAAGGTTAGTGATTTGCCTTATGTGTTATCAGTGTTATCAATTTACCTATCTAAACTTTACACAGTTGGTTACTTCCTGAAACTTCCTGAAACTACTGTCTGTCCCTCCCCACCCCCCTCTCTGTCTGTCCCTCCCCACCCCCTCTCTGTCTGTCCCTCCCCACCCCCTCTCTGTCTGTCCCTCCCCACCCCCTCTCTGTCTGTCCCTCCCCACCCCCTCTCTGTCTGTCCCTCCCCACCCCCCTCTCTGTCTGTCCCTCCCCACCCCCTCTCTGTCTGTCCCTCCCCACCCCCTCTCTGTCTGTCCCTCCCCACCCCCCTCTCTGTCTGTCCCTCCTCACCCCCTCTCTGTCTGTCCCTCCCCACCCCCTCTCTGTCTGTCCCTCCCCACCCCCCCCTCTGTCTTTCCCTCCCCCCCCCCTCTGTCTGTCCCTCCCCACCCCCCCTCTGTCTGTCTGTCCCTCCCCACCCCCTCTCTGTCTGTCTGTCCCTCCCCTCCCCACCCCCTCTCTGTCTGTCCCTCCCCACCCCCCTCTCTGTCTGTCCCTCCCCACCCCCTCTGTCTGTCTGTCCCTCCCCACCCCCTCTCTGTCTGTCCCCCCCCCTCTCTGTCTGTCCCTCCCCACCCCCTCTCTGTCTGTCCCTCCCCACCCCCTCTCTGTCTGTCCCTCCCCCTGTCTGTCCCTCCCCCCCTCTCTGTCTGTCCCTCCCCACCCCCCTCTCTGTCTGTCCCTCCCCACCCCCTCTGTCTGTCCCTCTCTGTCTGTCCCTCCCCACCCCCCTCTGTCTGTCCCTCCCCCTCTGTCTGTCCCTCCCCACCCCCCCTCTGTCTGTCCCTCCCCACCCCCTCTCTGTCTGTCCCTCCCCCCCCCCCTCTCTGTCTGTCCCTCCCCACCCCCTCTCTGTCTGTCCCTCCCCACCCCCCTCTCTGTCTGTCTGTCTGTCCCTCCCCACCCCCTCTCTGTCTGTCCCTCCCCACCCCCTCTCTGTCTGTCCCTCCCCACCCCCTCTCTGTCTGTCCCTCCCCACCCCCTCTCTGTCTGTCCCTCCCCACCCCTCTCTGTCTGTCCCTCTCTCTGTCTGTCCCTCCCCACCCCCCTCTCTGTCTGTCCCTCCCCACCCCCCTCTGTCTGTCTGTCCCTCCCCACCCCCTCTCTGTCTGTCCCTCCCCACCCCCTCTCTGTCTGTCCCTCCCCACCCCCTCTCTGTCTGTCCCTCCCCACCCCCCCTCTCTGTCTGTCCCTCCCCACCCCCCTCTCTGTCTGTCCCTCCCCCCCCCCTCTGTCTGTCCCTCCCCACCCCCTCTCTGTCTGTCCCTCCCCACCCCCCTCTGTCTGTCCCTGTCCTCTGTCTGTCCCTCCCCACCCCCTCTCTGTCTTTCCCTCCCCACCCCCTCTCTGTCTGTCCCTCCCCACCCCCCTCTCTGTCTGTCCCTCCCCACCCCCTCTCTGTCTGTCCCTCCCCCCCCCCCCTCTGTCTGTCCCTCTCTGTCTGTCCCTCCCCACCCCCTCTCTGTCTCCCCACCCCCCTCCCCCCCCCCTCTCTGTCTGTCCCTCCCCCCCCTCTCTGTCCCCTCTCTGTCTGTCCCTCCCCACCCCCCCCTCTGTCTGTCTGTCCCTCCCCACCCCCTCTCTGTCTGTCCCTCCCCACCCCCCCTCTCTGTCTGTCCCTCCCCACCCCCCTCTCTGTCTGTCCCTCCCCACCCCCTCTCTGTCTGTCCCTCCCCACCCCCCCTCTGTCTGTCCCTCCCCACCCCCTCCCCCTCTCTGTCTGTCCCTCCCCACCCCCCTCTCTGTCTGTCCCTCCCCACCCCCTCTCTGTCTGTCCCTCCCCACCCCCTCTCTGTCTGTCCCTGTCTCTGTCTGTCTGTCCCTCCCCACCCCCCCTCTCTGTCTGTCCCTCCCCACCCCCTCTCTGTCTGTCCCTCCCCACCCCCCCTCTGTCTGTCCCTCCCCACCCCCTCTCTGTCTGTCCCTCCCCACCCCCTCTCTGTCTGTCCCTCCCCACCCCCCCTGTCCTCTCTGTCTGTCCCTCCCCACCCCCTCTCTGTCTGTCCCTCCCCACCCCCCCTCTCTGTCTGTCTGTCTGTCCCTCCCCACCCCCCTCTCTGTCTGTCCCTCCCCACCCCCCCTCTCTGTCTGTCCCTCCCCACCCCCTCTCTGTCTGTCCCTCCCCACCCCCCTCTCTGTCTGTCCCTCCCCACCCCCCCTGTCTGTCTGTCTGTCCCTCCCCACCCCCCCTCTGTCTGTCCCTCCCCACCCCCTCTCTGTCTGTCCCTCCCCACCCCCTCTCTGTCTGTCCCTCCCCACCCCCCTCTCTGTCTGTCCCTCCCCACCCCCCTCTCTGTCTGTCCCTCCCCACCCCCCTCTCTGTCTGTCCCTCCCCACCCCCTCTCTGTCTGTCCCCCTCCCACCCCTCTCTGTCTGTCCCTCCCCACCCCCTCTGTCTGTCCTCCCCACCCCCCTCTGTCTGTCCCTCCCCCCCTCTCTCTGTCTGTCCCTCCCCCCCTCTCTGTCCCCCTCTGTCTGTCCCTCCCCACCCCCCTCTCTGTCTGTCCCTCCCCACCCCCTCTCTGTCTGTCCCTCCCCACCCCCTCTCTGTCTGTCCCTCCCCACCCCCTCTCTGTCTGTCCCTCCCCACCCCCTCTCTGTCTGTCCCTCCCCACCCCCCCTCTCTGTCTGTCCCTCCCCACCCCCTCTCTGTCTGTCCCTCCCCACCCCCCTCTCTGTCTGTCCCTCCCCACCCCCCTCTGTCTGTCCCTCTGTCTGTCCCTCCCCACCCCCTCTCTGTCTGTCCCTCCCCACCCCCCTCTGTCTGTCCCTCCCCACCCCCTCTCTGTCTGTCCCTCCCCCCCCCCTCTCTGTCTGTCCCTCCCCACCCCCCTCTCTGTCTGTCCCTCCCCACCCCCTCTCTCTGTCTGTCCCTCCCCACCCCCTCTCTGTCTGTCCCTCCCCACCCCCTCTCTGTCTGTCCCTCCCCCCCCCCCTCTCTGTCCCTCCCCACCCCCTCTCTGTCTGTCCCTCCCCACCCCCTCTCTGTCTGTCCCTCCCCACCCCCTCTCTGTCTGTCCCTCCCCACCCCCCTCTCTGTCTGTCCCTCCCCACCCCTCTCTCTGTCTGTCTGTCCCTCCCCACCCCCCTCTCTGTCTGTCCCTCCCCACCCCCCCTCTCTGTCTGTCCCTCCCCACCCCCTCTCTGTCTGTCCCTCCCCACCCCCTCTCTGTCTGTCCCTCCCCACCCCCCTCTCTGTCTGTCCCTCCCCACCCCCTCTGTCTGTCCCCCCCCACCCCCTCTGTCTGTCCCTCCCCACCCCCCTCTGTCTGTCCCTCCCCACCCCCTCTCTGTCTGTCCCTCCCCACCCCCCCTCTCTGTCTGTCCCTCCCCCCCCCCCTCTCTGTCTGTCCCTCCCCACCCCCTCTCTGTCTGTCCCTCCCCACCCCCTCTCTGTCTGTCCCTCCCCACCCCCTCTCTGTCTGTCCCTCCCCACCCCCCTCTCTGTCTGTCCCTCCCCACCCCCCTCTCTGTCTGTCCCTCCCCACCCCCTCTCTGTCTGTCCCTCCCCACCCCCCTCTCTGTCTGTCCCCCTCTCTGTCTGTCCCTCCCCACCCCCCTCTCTGTCTGTCCCTCCCCACCCCCTCTCTGTCTGTCCCTCCCCACCCCCTCTCTGTCTGTCCCACCCCCCTCCCCCTCTCTGTCTGTCCCTCCCCACCCCCTCTCTGTCTGTCCCTCCCCACCCCCCCTCTCTGTCTGTCCCTCCCCCACCCCCCCTCTGTCTGTCCCTCCCCACCCCCCTCTGTCTGTCTGTCCCTCCCCCCACCCCCTCTCTGTCTGTCCCTCCCCACCCCCCTCTCTGTCTGTCCCTCCCCCCCCCTCTCTGTCTGTCCCTCCCCACCCCCCCTCTCTGTCCCTCTGTCTGTCCCTCCCCACCCCCCTCTCTGTCTGTCCCTCCCCACCCCCTCTCTGTCTGTCCCTCCCCACCCCCTCTCTGTCTGTCCCTCCCCACCCCCCTCTCTGTCTGTCCCTCCCCACCCCCTCTCTGTCTGTCCCTCCCCACCCCCTCTCTGTCTGTCCCTCCCCACCCCCTCTCTGTCTGTCCCTCCCTGTCCCTCCCCCCTCTCTGTCTGTCCCTCCCCACCCCCCTCTCTGTCTGTCCCTCCCCACCCCCCCTCTCTGTCTGTCCCTCCCCACCCCCCTCTCTGTCTGTCCCTCCCCACCCCCTCTGTCTGTCTGTCCCTCCCTCTGTCTGTCTGTCCCTCCCCACCCCCTCTCTGTCTGTCCCTCCCCACCCCCCTCTCTGTCTGTCCCTCCCCCCCCCTCTGTCTGTCCCTCCCCACCCCCTCTCTGTCTGTCCCTCCCCACCCCCTCTCTGTCTGTCCCTCCCCCCCCCCCTCTCTGTCTGTCCCTCCCCACCCCCTCTCTGTCTGTCCCTCCCCACCCCCTCTCTGTCTGTCCCTCCCCACCCCCTCTCTGCTGTCTGTCCCTCCCCCCCCCCCTCTGTCTGTCTGTCCCTCCCCCCCCCCCTCTCTGTCTGTCCCTCCCCACCCCCCTCTCTGTCTGTCCCTCCCCACCCCTCCCTCTGTCTGTCTGTCCCTCCCCACCCCCTCTCTGTCTTTCCCTCCCCACCCCCTCTCTGTCTGTCTGTCCCTCCCCACCCCCTCTCTGTCTGTCCCTCCCCACCCCCTCTCTCTGTCTGTCCCTCCCCACCCCCTCTCTGTCTGTCCCTCCCCACCCCCTCTCTGTCCCTCCCCCACCCCCTCTCTGTCTGTCCCTCCCCACCCCCTCTCTGTCTGTCCCTCCCCACCCCCCTCTCTGTCTGTCCCTCCCCACCCCCTCTCTGTCTGTCCCTCCCCACCCCCCCTCTCTGTCTTTCCCTCCCCACCCCCCTCTCTGTCTGTCCCTCCCCACCCCCCTCTCTGTCTGTCCCTCCCCACCCCCTCTCTGTCTGTCCCTCCCCACCCCCCTCTCTGTCTGTCCCTCCTGTCCCTCCTCCCACCCCCTCTCTGTCTGTCCCTCCCCACCCCCCTCTCTGTCTGTCCCTCCCCACCCCCCTCTCTGTCTGTCCCTCCCCACCCCCTCTCTGTCTGTCCCTCCCCACCCCCCTCTCTGTCTGTCCCTCCCCCACCCCCCTCTGTCTGTCCCTCCCCACCCCCCTCTCTGTCTGTCCCTCCCCACCCCCCTCTCTGTCTGTCCCTCCCCTCCCCTGTCCCTCCCCCCCTCTCTGTCTGTCCCTCCCCACCCCCTCTCTGTCTGTCCCTCCCCACCCCCCTCTCTGTCTGTCCCTCCCCCCCCCTCTCTGTCTGTCCCTCCCCACCCCCCTCTGTCTGTCTGTCCCTCCCCACCCCCTCTCTGTCTGTCCCTCCCCACCCCCTCTCTGTCTGTCCCTCCCCCACCCCCTCTCCCCTCTCTGTCTGTCCCTCCCCACCCCCCCTCTCTGTCTGTCCCTCCCCACCCCCTCTCTGTCTGTCCCTCTCCCCTCCCCCCCCCCCTCTCTGTCTGTCCCTCCCCACCCCCTCTCTGTCTGTCCCTCCCCACCCCCCTCTCTGTCTGTCTGTCCCTCCCCACCCCCTCTCTGTCTGTCCCTCCCCCCCACCCCCCTCTCTGTCTGTCCCTCCCCACCCCCCCTCTGTCTGTCCCTCCCCACCCCCTCTCTGTCTGTCCCTCCCCCACCCCCTCTCTGTCTGTCCCTCCCCACCCCCTCTCTGTCTGTCCCTCCCCACCCCCTCTCTGTCTGTCCCTCCCCCACCCCCTCTCTGTCTGTCCCTCCCCCCACCCCCTCTCTGTCTGTCTGTCCCTCCCCACCCCCCTCTCTGTCTGTCCCTCCCCCCCCCCCCTCTCTGTCTGTCCCTCCCCACCCCCCTCTCTGTCTGTCCCTCCCCACCCCCTCTCTGTCTGTCCCTCCCCACCCCCTCTCGGTCTGTCCCTCCCCACCCCCCTCTCTGTCTGTCCCTCCCCACCCCCTCTCTGTCTCTCTGTCCCTCCCCACCCCCCCCTCTCTGTCTGTCTGTCCCTCCCCACCCCCTCTCTGTCTGTCCCTCCCCACCCCCCTCTCTGTCTGTCCCTCCCCACCCCCTCTCGGTCTGTCCCTCCCCACCCCCCTCTCTGTCTGTCCCTCCCCACCCCCTCTCGGTCTGTCCCTCCCCACCCCCTCTCTGTCTGTCCCTCCCCACCCCCCCTCTCTGTCTCTCTGTCCCTCCCCACCCCCTCTCTGTCTGTCTGTCCCTCCCCACCCCCCTCTCTGTCTGTCCCTCCCCACCCCCTCTCTGTCTGTCCCTCCCCACCCCCCTCTCTGTCTGTCCCTCCCCACCCCCCTCTCTGTCTGTCCCTCCCCACCCCCTCTCGGTCTGTCCCTCCCCACCCCCCTCTCGGTCTGTCCCTCCCCAGTACAGAACATGTTTTTCTGAGGGACTTAATTCAGGGTCACATCCAGCTGTTACTATAACACTAGAGCATATTATCCCTGTTACCTGAGCCTGTGGCATGATACCATACACCTGATGGAAACAAAATTACCCCCTGTTGTGTGTCAACAGGATGAGGAAGACTCCTTTGTGATGAAGGCTATAATCCATGCAATAAACGACAACAACGTACCTGGCCTGCAGCACCTTCTGACCTCACTGACCAGCTATGACCTTAACCAGCCCAACAAGGTGAGAACACAGCTCTGTCCCTCTCTGTGTGTGTGTGTGTGTGTGTGTGTGTGTGTGTGTGTGTGTGTGTGTGTGTGTGTGTGTGTGTGTGTGTGTGTGTGTGTGTGTGTGTGTGTGTGTGTGTGTGTGTGTGTGTGTGTTAACCAATGTAATAATGTTTGTTACATTTATTCTCCTATTAACCCTCTCATCTATCTAATCATCATCCCACTAACAGTCTGTCTTTTGATCTTTTCTCCAGCTCTCACCGTGTGTGTACAGTATAATGTGTGTACATTCACTGATCTCATGTTAATGTGTGTGTGGGTAGAACGGGACTCCCCCCCTCCTGATTGCAGCAGGCTGTGGGAACATTCAGATCATCGATGTGCTGATGGGGAAAGGAGCTGAGATACAGGCCCACGACAAGGTACACACACTACCACGACAAGGTACACACACTACCACGACAAGGTACACACACTACCACGACAAGGTACACACGCTACCACGACAAGGTACACACGCTACTACGACAAGGTACACACGCTACCACGACAAGGTACACACACTACCACGACAAGGTACACACACTACCACGACAAGGTACACACACTACCACGACAAGGTACACACTCTACCACGACAAGGTACACACGCTACCACGACAAGGTACACACGCTACCACGACAAGGTACACACACTACCACGACAAGGTACACACACTACCACGACAAGGTACACACGCTACCACGACAAGGTACACACGCTACCACGACAAGGTACACACGCTACCACGACAAGGTACACACACTACCACGACAAGGTACACACGCTACCACGACAAGGTACACACACTACCACAACAAGGTACACACTACCACGACAAGGTACACACGCTACCACGACAAGGTACACACACTACCACGACAAGGTACACACACACGACCACGACAAGGTACACACACTACCACGACAAGGTACACACACTACCACGACAAGGTACACACACTACCACGACAAGGTACACACTACCACGACAAGGTACACACACTACCACGACAAGGTTCACACACACACACACTACCACGACAAGGTACACACACTACCACGACAAGGTACACACACGCTACCACGACAAGGTACACACACTACCACGACAAGGTACACACACACGACCACGACAAGGTACACACACTACCACGACAAGGTACACACACGCTACCACGACAAGGTACACACACTACCACGACAAGGTACACACACACGACCACGTACACACACTACCACGACAAGGTACACACACTACCACGACAAGGTACACACACACGACCCCGACAAGGTACACACGCTACCACGACAAGGTACACACACTACCACGACAAGGTACACACACTACCACGACAAGGTACACACGCTACCACGACAAGGTACACACGCTACCACGACAAGGTACACACACTACCACGACAAGGTACACACACGCTACCACAACAAGGTACACACACACTACCACGACAAGGTACACACGCTACCACGACAAGGTACACACGCTACCACGACAAGGTACACACACACTACCACGACAAGGTACACACACGCTACCACGACAAGGTACACACACTACCACGACAAGGTACACACACACGACCACGACAAGGTACACACACTACCACGACAAGGTACACACACTACCACGACAAGGTACACACACACGACCACGACAAGGTACACACACTACCACGACAAGGTACACACACTACCACGACAAGGTACACACACTACCACGACAAGGTACACACGCTACCACGACAAGGTACACACGCTACCACGACAAGGTACACACACTACCACGACAAGGTACACACACGCTACCACAACAAGGTACACACACACTACCACGACAAGGTACACACGCTACCACGACAAGGTACACACGCTACCACGACAAGGTACACACACTACCACGACAAGGTACACACACTACCACGACAAGGTACACACACTACCACGACAAGGTACACACACACAAAAAAACACACAGTTGACTTCTTAATTTGGGTTTCATTTTAATGACACTCAAGAATATAAAAAATGTATTCTGTTCAATAGTTTGGGGTCACTTAGAAATGCCCACATGTTTTGTCCATGAAAATAACATCAAATTGATCCGAAATACAGTGGAGACATTGTTAATGTTGTAAATTACTATTGTGGCTGGATTTTTCATGGAATATCTACATAGGCGTACAGAGACCCATTATCAGCAACCATCACTCCTGTGTTCCAATGTCACATTGTGTTTATCATTTTAAAGTTCTAATTGATCATTAGAAAACCCTTTTGCAATTATGTTAGCACAGCTGAAAACTGTTGTTCTGATTAAAGAATCAATACAACTGACCTTCTTTAGACTAGTTGAGTATCTGGAGCATCAGCATTTGTGGGTTCAATTACAGGCTCAACATGGCCACAATTCCTCAACAGGCAGCTTCATTAAACATTACCCGCAAAACACCAGTCTCAACGTCAAGAGTGAAGAGGCGACTGCGGGATGCTGGCCTTCTAGGCAGAGTTGCAAAGAAAAAGCCATATCTCAGACTGGCCAATAAAAATAAAAGATTAAGATGGGCAAAAGAATACAGACACTGGACAGAGGAATTCTGCCTAGAAGGCCAGCATCCCGGAGTCGCCTCTTCACTGTTGACGTTGAGACTGGACAGAGGAACTCTGCCTAGAAGGCGAGCATCCCGGAGTCTCCTCTTCACTGTTGACGTTGGGACTGGACAGAGGAACTCTGCCTAGAAGGCCAGCATCCTGGAGTCGCCTCTTCACTATTGATGTTGAGACTGGACAGAGGAACTCTGCCTAGAAGGCCAGCATCCCGGAGTCGCCTCTTCTGTTGACATTGACACTGGTGTTTTGTGGGTACTATTTAATGAAGCTGCCAGTTGAGGACTTGTGAAGTGTCTGTTTCTCAAACTAGACACTAATGTACTTGTCCTCTTGCTCAGTTGTGCACCGGGGCCTCCCACTCTTTCTATTCTGGTTAGGGCCAGTTTGCACTGTTCTGTGAAGGGAGTAGTACACAGCGTTGTACGAGATTTTCAGCTTCTTAGCAATTTCTTGCATGGAATAGCCTTCATTTCTCAGAACAAGAATAGACTGATGAGTTTCAGAAGAAAGTTCTTTGTTTCTGGACATTTTGAGCCTGAAATCGAACCCACAAATGCTGACACTCAACCAGTCTAAAGAAGGCCAGTTTTATTGCTTCTTTAATCAGGACAACAGTTTTCAGCTGTGCTAACATAATTGCAAAAGGGTTTTCTAATGATCAATTAGCCTTTTAACATGATAAACTCGGATTAGCTAACACAACGTGCCATTGGAACACAGGAGTGATGGTTGTTGATAATGGGCCTCTGTTTGCCTATGTAGATATTCCTTTAAAAATCTGCCGTTTCCAGCTACAATAGTCATTTACAACATTAACAATGTCTACACTGTATTTCTGATCAATTTGATGCTATTTTAATGGACAAAAATGTTTCTTTAAAAAACAAGGATATTTCTAATTGACCCCAAACTTTTGAACGGTAGTGTAGATATTATCAAATGTTCATAGAAGTTCAAACTGTTTTTGGCTTCCTTTGATTAAATGTGAGGGAGTGTTTTGAAAGGTGGAGAATATTTGAAGGCTCGTTGTTAAACCAGCCGTCTAGCTGGATTGGATAAGGTGAGGTGGGATGAGGTGAGGTGGGGTGTGATGAGGTGTGATGAGGTGGGGTGAGGTGGGATGAGGTGAGGTGGGAAAAGGTGCGGTGTGATGAGATGAGGTGTGATGAGGTGGGATGAGGTGAGGTGGGATGAGGTGAGTTGGGATGAGGTGAGGGGATGAGGTGGGGTGAGATGGGGTGAGGTGGGATGGGGTGAGGTGGGGTGGGGTGAGATGGGATGAGGTGAGATGGGGTGAGGTGGGATGAGGTGAGATGGGGTGAGGTGGGGTGAGGTGAGGTGAGGTGGGGTAAGGTGGGGTGGGATGGGGTGAGGTGGGGTGGGGTGGGATGGGGTGAGGTGGGGTGGGATGAGGTGAGGTGGGATGGGGTGAGGTGGGATGAGGTGGGGTGGGGTGAGGTGGGATGGGGTGGGATGAGGAACAGACACACTACAGACCATTCTAATGTAGCTTAAGTAATCGCATGGTGCCCATGTGAACCATTTGTGCTGCACATCCCAGTGTCTCACTGTACCCATTGAACCTCAGAGTGGAGCGAACGCCATCTACTACGCAGGGAGACACGGACACGTGGAGACCCTCAGGTTCCTGCATGAAAAGACCTGCCCTCTGGACGTCCAAGATAAGGTGATTCCCCACACTCATCCCAGGCCCTGAATACCACGATCACATCACACTTCACACCTCCATGACCGTCAGTCCATCAGGCCCCTCGAGCGGCTCACCCCCCTTCCTCTCCACACACTACGGCTGTGACGGTCATGGAGGTTTGGGTGATGGTAAATTGGCCATGAATAGAATGATTTTCCCATTCAAGTCAGTGATGTCATAATGGGTGGACTAGCAACCGTTGCGAGGAGCAAAGCAGATAGTAAAAGCGGGAAGTAAAAGCGGGAAGTAAAAGCGGGAAGTGAAAGCAGATAGTAAAAGCGGGAAGTAAAAGCGGGAAGTAAAAGCGGGAAGTAAAAGCGGGAAGTAAAAGCGGGAAGTAAAAGCGGGAAGTAAAAGCGGGAAGTAAAAGCGGGAAGTAAAAGCGGGAAGTAAAAGCGGGAAGTAAAAGCGGGAAGTAAAAGCAGATAGTAAAAGCGGGAAGTAAAAGCGGGAAGTAAAAGCGGGAAGTAAAAGCGGGAAGTAAAAGCAGATAGTAAAAGCAGGAAGTAAAAGCGGGAAGTAAAAGCGGGAAGTAAAGCGGGAAGTAAAAGCGGGATAGTAAAAGCGGGAAGTAAAAGCGGGAAGTAAAAGCGGGAAGTAAAAGCAGATAGTAAAAGCAGGAAGTGTGCCCATCAATATGAGCAGTGATTTGTTGTCAACTCATCTGACTTTGTCAAAAAATGCTTTGAATTGCATGAGCCACATTAGTTAACATAATTTGAATAACATTCTACGTTACCAAGGAAGTAATTACATCACAATACCAGGCAGCCATTGTGAGTTTACCAGTCAAATTGTCACACGAAAGCCTGGCCATCTAGTCTACAATCAGTTGTTTGTTCAGTAAATGTATATTCTTTAGGGTAGCCTAGTGGTTAGAGTGTTGGACTAGTAACAAGCAAGTTCAAATCCCCGAGCTGACAAGGTACAAATCTGTCGTTCTGCCCCTGAACAGGCAGTTAACCCACTGTTCCTAGGCCGTCATTGAAAATAAGAATTTGTTCTTAACTGACTTGCCTGGTTAAATTAAGGTAAAATTAAAAAAAAAAATAATAATAATTTGGTTTTAATGTTTATTTTCATGACGGTCTTCGTCCATGACGGTCGGTTACACGCTTCTACAATAGTATACAATAGTACGCCAGTCCTAACACACTGCCTTTAGGCAGGAGGCTCAGTCATCAGAGTTCAATCATTCCTGGATTCATCTGCTTTATTTGCTGTTGCCATGGAGACTGTGCAAGAGACGCTTCACTCCCCCTGATGGAGATGCGTCACTCCTCCTTTCTCAGTGCCTCTCCACCTCTCTAGATCACTACGCCGACCGACTGGCCAGGATGGCATCAGCTAATACACTGGTGTTTTACGTCACAGAAGGCTTCAGTGGAAATAAAATGTTGTTTCACCACAGAGTGGGTGTGGGTGTGCCTAGATGTGTATACTTCAGAAGGACTGTGTTTGTGTGTGTGTTGTGCCATGACACCCAACATTTAAATTGTTCTGTAATGGTTTCTGGAATTAGAAATAGAGCAGATGAGCCAGAAACATTATCTTGTTGAAATATAATTTGTTCTCTGAGAAATTAAGCGAGATGAATGCACCCAAATTGTCCATTTTAATTTATATAGTACCTAACATTCGTTTTGGACCAAACTTTTTTCTAACAATGAGTAAGACATAAGGAAAACAAAAAAGTGGTCAAAAGTCATCCAGCCCCCCCCCCCAAAAAAAATCCACCCCAACAGCCAACAGCCAAAACATTAAACACCTACCTAATATTTAGTTACTCTCCCTATTCCCCTCAGAACAGCCTCAATTCATCAGGTCATGGACTCTACAAGGTGTTCAAAGCGTTCCACAGGGATACTGGTCCATGTTGACTCTACAAGGTGTCCAAAGCGTTCCACAGGGATGCTGGCCCATGTTGTCTCTACAAGGTGTCCAAAGCGTTCCACAGGGATGCTGGTCCATGTTGACTCTACAAGGTGTCCAAAGCGTTCCACAGGGATGCTGGTCCATGTTGACTCTACAAGGTGTCCAAAGCGTTCCACAGGGATGCTGGTCCATGTTGACTCTACAAGGTGTCCAAAGCGTTCCACAGGGATGCTGGTCCATGTTGACTCTACAAGGTGTCCAAAGCGTTCCACAGGGATGCTGGTCCATGTTGACCCCAACGCTTCCCACAGTTGTCAAGTTGTCTAGATGTCCTTTATGTGGTGGACCATTCCTTATACACACGGGACACTGTTGTGTGTGACCTTTGGATTCCAATGTCTAACTCACTGTTACTAAAAAGTTTTGTCCAAATCAGATGTTAGGTACTATATTTATTACATATTATATGAATCCTAAAGGGCAGTTTGAGTGCAATCCATTAGCTTAATTTAAAAAAATCTAAATATATTTAAACAAAATAATGTTGCAGGAATTCTTATCTGTTTCTAACAACAGAAATGATTTCAGAACGATCTGACGTGGTGGGTGTCGATCTGGTGCTTTTTGGAGGAGTAACGTTGATGTTGCTGTTACAGAGTGGAGAGACAGCCCTCCACGTGGCAGCTCGCTATGGCAACGTGGATGTGGTCCAATACCTGTGTAGTATCCATGCCAACCCGGACCTCTCAGACAGGGTACGTGTACACACACACACAGACACACACACACAGACACACACACACACACACAGACGCACACACACACACACAGACCAGTCAGAGCGTACGTTCTGAGTTTGTACTGAATACTGTACTGTATCATTCTTGATTCACACGTTAAACGTTTGAGTGTGAAAAAGCCAGCAGCGTTGCAGTTCCTGACACTCACCGGTGCGCCTGGCACCTACTACCATAACCCGTTCTGAGACAGCACCTACTACCATACCCCGTTCTGAGACAGCACCTACTACCATACCCCGTTCTGAGACAGCACCTACGACCATACCCCGTTCTGAGACAGCACCTACTACCATACCCCGTTCTGAGACAGCACCTACTACCATACCCCGTTCTGAGACAGCACCTACTACCATACCCCGTTCTGAGACAGCACCTACTACCATACCCCATTCTGAGACAGCACCTAATACCATACCCCGCTCTGAGACAGCACCTAATACCATATCCCGTTCTGAGACAGCACCTACTACCATACCCCGTTCTGAGACAGCACCTACTACCATACCCCGTTCTGAGACAGCACCTACTACCATACCCCGTTCTGAGACAGCACCTACTACCATACCCCGTTCTGAGACAGCACCTACTACCATACCCCGTTCATTCTGAGACAGCACCTACTACCATACCCCGTTCTGAGACAGCACCTACTACCATACCCCGTTCTGAGACAGCACCTACTACCATACCCCGCTCTGAGACAGCACCTACTACCATACCCCGTTCTGAGACAGCACTACCTACCCCGTTCTACCATACCCCCGTTCTGAGACAGCACCTACTACCATACCCCGTTCTGAGACAGCACCTACTACCATACCCGTTCTGAGACAGCACCTACTACCATACCCCGTTCTGAGACAGCACCTACTACCATACCCCGTTCTGAGACAGCACCTACTACCATACCCCGTTCTGAGACAGCACCTACTACCATACCCCGTTCTGAGACAGCACCTACTACCATACCCCGTTCTGAGACAGCACCTACTACCATACCCCGTTCTGAGACAGCACCATATCCATCCCGTTCTACCATACCCCGCTCTGAGACACCTGGTCAGTGTCATAGAAAGAGTAAGGTGCACCTACCATACCCGTTCTGAGACAGCACCTACTACCATACCCGTTCTGAGACAGCACCTACTACCATACCCCGTTCTGAGACAGTTTTTCTTGTCCATTCACCCTCTGAATGACACACATAATAAATCCATCTCTCAGTTGTCTCAAGGCTTAAAATCCTTCTTTAACCTCCTCCTCTTCATCTATACGATCCAACCTGGATTAAGGGATCCTATCTTTCACCTGGATTCACCTGGTCAGTGTCATAGAAAGAGTAGGTGTTCCTAATGTTTTGTTCAGAGTGTATTTTAGCAAGTAAATGAGACAAGTGCATAATGTATGTCGTGTTAACGCGTTAACCTGATGAGGTATGTCACGTGTTAACCTGATGAGGTATGTAACCTGATGACGTGTTAACCTGATGAGGTATGTCACCGCGTTAACCTGATGAGGTATGTTAACCTGATGAGGTATGTCACGCGTTAACCCCCTGATGAGGTATGTCACGCGTTAACCCGATGAGGTATGTCACGCGTTAACCCGATGAGGTATGTCACGCGTTAACCCGATGAGGTATGTCACGCGTTAACCCGATGAGGTATGTCACGCGTTAACCCGAACCGTTAACCTGATGATGAGGTATGTCACGCGTTTAACCTGATGAGGTGAGGTATGTGAGGTATGTCACGCGTTAACCACGCGTTAACCTGATGAGGTATTCGATGGTATGTCACGTGTTAACCCGATGAGGTATGTCATTTTGAGGTTTTCCACATTTTGTTACGTTACAGCCTTATTCTAAATTTTTAAAAATCCTTATCAGTCTCCACACAATACACCATAATGACAAATCAAAAACAGGTTTTTACATAAGTATTCAGACCCTTTGCTATGAAACTCGAAATTGAGCTCAGGTGCATCCTGTTTCCATTGATCACCCTTGAGATGTTTCTCCAACTTGATTGGAGTCCACCTGTGGCAAATTCAATTGATTAGACATGATTTGGAAAGGTACACACCTGTCTATATAAGGTTCCATAGTTGACTGTACATGTCAGAGCAAAAACCAAGGAATTGTCCTTAGAGCTCCAAGACAGGATTGTGTCGAGGCACAAATCTGGGGAAGGGTACCAAAACATTTCTGCAGCATTGAAGGTCCCCAAGAACAAGTGACCTCCATCATTCTTAAATGGAAGAAGTTTGGAACCACCAAGACTCTTACTAGAGCTGGCCACTCTGCCAAACAATCGGGGAGAAGGGCCTTGGTCAGGGAGGTGACCAATAACCTGATGGTCACTCTGACAGCTCCAGAGTTCCTCTGTGGAAATGGGAGAACCTTCCAGAAGGACAACCATCTCTGCAACACTTCACCAATCAGACCTTTATGGTAGAGTGGACAGACGGAAGCCACTCCTCAGTAAAAGGCACATGCTTTGGAGTTTGCCAAAAGGCACCTAAAGGACTCTGACCATGAGAAACAAGATTCTCTGGTCTGATGAAACCAAGATTGAACTCTTTGGCCTGAATGTCAAGTGTCACGTTTGGAGGAAACCTGGCGCAATTCCTACGGTGAAGCATGGTGGTGGCAGCATCAGTCTGTGGGGATGTTTTTCAGCAGCATGGACTGGGAGACTAGTCAGGATCGCGGGGAAAGATGAACGGAGCAAAGTACAGAGAGATCCTTGATGAAAACATGCTCCAGAGTGCTCAGGACCTCAGACTGGGTTGAAGGTTCACCTTCCAACAGGACAACAACCCTAAGTACACAGCCAAGACAACACAGGAGTGGCTTCGGGACAGGAGGGACAGCAGCATTGTTCTGTACCAACCGTTAGATCAGGAGGGACAGCAGCGTTGTTCTGTACCAACCGTTAGATCAGGAGGGACAGCAGCGTTGTTCTGTACCAACCGTTAGATCAGGGACAGCAGCGTTGTTCTGTACCAACCGTTAGATCAGGAGGGACAGCAGCGTTGTTCTGTACCAACCGTTAGATCAGGGACAGCAGCGTTGTTCTCTACCAACCGTTAGATCAGGAGGGACAGCAGCGTTGTTCTGTACCAACCGTTAGATCAGGAGGGACAGCAGCGTTGTTCTGTACCAACCGTTAGATCAGGGACAGCAGCGTTGTTCTGTACCAACCGTTAGATCAGGAGGGACAGCAGCGTTGTTCTGTACCAACCGTTAGATCAGGGACAGCAGCATTGTTCTGTACCAACCGTTAGATCAGGGACAGCAGCGTTGTTCTGTACCAACCGTTAGATCAGGGACAGCAGCGTTGTTCTGTACCAACCGTTAGATCAGGAGGGACAGCAGCGTTGTTCTCTACCAACCGTTAGATCAGGAGGGACAGCAGCGTTGTTCTTACCAACCGTTAGATCAGGGACAGCAGCTAAGGTAGTGATTAGGATAGTTTTGTGATCATTTTGCTTCCACTGGAAGTGAAAGCAGTGGCATTAAGGCCCAATCAGACTGGTGACAGCAGCTAGATTTGTTCTGTACCAACCCTCCTAGGATCAGGGACACACTCCACTGTGCGTCCTTGTTCCTCGGTGGCCAGGACACAACCGTTTAGAACAGGGAGGGGGACACCGCCTCTGCCAGCGTTGATATCTGTGTCTCATAGAACATGGCGCTGACCTCAACTCTACTGACAAGGTAATGGGACAGCATGACTTATTACTATACCTTTACTCTATTACTATACTACTACTAGATCAGGAGGGACATTACTATATTACTACTATGATATTACTATACTATTACTCTATTACTATACAATTACTATTATATTACTATACTACTACTCTATTAATATGCTATTCTGTACCAACCTGACATTACTATATTACTTAGATATTACTATACTATTACTCTGATATTACTATACTATTACTATTATATTACTATACTATTATATCACTATACTATTACTATGGACTATATTACTACTATGATAGTACTATACTATTACTCTGATATTACTATATTACTACTATGATGTACCTACTACTCTGACATTACTATATTACTACTATGATCTGTATTACTACTATGGCTATTACAGCAGCGTTGTTCTGTACCTGATATTACCGATATTACTATACTATTATATCAGGGACAGCTAGCGTTGTTCTGTACCATTACCGTTACTATGATTCAGGAGGGACAGCAGCGTTGTTCTGTACCAATTAGATCAGGGACACTGTACAGCGTTGTACTCTATTACTATACTATTACTATATTACTATGACATTACTATACTATTACTATATTACTATGCCATTCAGGAGGGACATACTATTACTATTATATGACTATTACTGATATTACCATTACTATATTACTATGATATTACTATACTATTACTATGATATCTATAGGGACTATATTACTATGATATTACTATTGTTCTATTACTATTACTATGATATGACTATTACTATGATATTACTATGATATTACTATTACTATGATATTACTATGATATGACTATATGCTAGCGATATGACTATATTACTATATTACTATGATATGACTATATTACTATATTACTATACTATTACTATGATATGACTATATGACTATATTACTATGATATGACTATATGACTATATTACTATACTATTACTATGATATGACTATATTACTATATTATTACTATGATATTACTATATGACTATATTACTATGATTTGACTATTACTATGATTTGACTATATTACTATGATTTGACTATATTACTATGATATTACTATATTACTATGATATGACTATTACTATGATATTACATGACTATATGCTATATTACTATGATATTAATATACTATTACTATGATATCACTATATTATGACTATATTACTATGATATTACTATACTATTACTATGATATTACTATTACTATGATATGACTATTACTATGATATTACTATGATATGACTATATTACTATGATTTGACTATATTACTATATTACTATATTAATGATATTACTATACTATTAATGATATTACTATACTATTACTATGATATTACTATACTATTAGTGATATTATGATATGACTATATTACTAGTTTTGATATTACTATACTATTACTATGATATTACTATACTATTTTGATATTACTTCTATTACTATGATATTACTGATATGACTATTACTATGATAAGATTTGACTATATTAATGATTTGACTATATTACTATGATTTGACTATATTACTATATGACTATTACTATGATATTACTATATTATGACTATATGACTATATTACTATGATATTACTATACTATTACTATGATATCACTATATTATGGATATTACTATACTATTACTATGATATTACTATTACAGATATGACTATATTACTATACTATTACTATGATATCACTATATTACTATATTATTACTATGATATTACTATATGACTATATTACTATACTATTACTATGATAGACTATATTACTATACTATTACTATGATATGACTATATGGATATGACTATATTACTATATTATTACTATGATATTACTATATGACTATATTACTATACTATTACCTATATTACTATACTACTATGGACTATATGACTATATTACTATACTATTACTATGATGATATTACTATGATTTGACTATATTACTATGATTTGACTATATTACTATATTACTATATTACTATGATATTACTATACTATTACTATGATATTACTATACTATTACTATGATATTACTATACTATTACTATGCTATGATATTACTATGATATGACTATTACTATGATGATTTGACTGGCATGACTATATTACTATGATTTGACTACTCCTCGGTGGCCTAGGACACTATGACTATTACTATGATATTACTATGATATGACTATATGACTATATTACTATGATATTACTATGATATGACTATTACTATGATATTACTATGATATGACTATATGACTATATTACTATGATATTACTATACTATTACTATGATATTACTATGATATGACTATTACTATGATATTACTATGATTTGACTATATTACTATGATTTGACTATATTACTATGATTTGACTATATTACTATGATTTGACTATATTACTATATGACTATTACTATGATATTACTATATTATGACTATATGACTATATTACTATGATATTACTATACTATTACTATGATATCACTATATTATGACTATATTACTATGATATTACTATACTATTACTATGATATTACTATTACTATGATATGACTATATTACTATATATTACTATGATATGACTATATTACTATATTATTACTATGATATTACTATATGACTATATTACTATACTATTACTATGATATGACTATATTACTATACTATTACTATGATATGACTATATGACTATATTACTATACTATTACTATGATATGACTATATTACTATATTATTACTATGATATTACTATATGACTATATTACTATGATTTGACTATATTACTATATTTGACTATATTACTATGATATTACTATACTATTACTATGATTACTACTATGATATTACTATATTATACTATATACTATATTACTATGATATTACTATACTATTACTATGATATGACTATTACTATGATATTACTATATATGACTATATGACTATATTACTATGATATTACTATACTATTACTATGATATCACTATATTATGACTATATTACTATGATATTACTATACTTACTATGATATTACTACTATGATATTACTATACTATTACTATGATTTGACTATATTACTATATTTACTATATTACTATATCTATATTACTATATTTACTATTACTATATGACTATATTACTATGACTATATTACTATGATATTACTATGATATGACTATGATATTACTATGATATGACTATATTACTATGATATTACTATATACTATGATTTGACTATATACTGATATTACTATATTACTATTACTATGATATTACTATATTACTATGATATTACTATGATATTGACTATTACTATATACTACTATGATAGTTACTATGATATTACTATGACTATATTACTATGATATTACTATTACTATGATATTACTATGATATTACTATGATATTACTATTACTATGATATTACTATGATATGACTATATGACTATATTACTATACTATTACTATGATATGACTATATTACTATATTACTATGATATGACTATATTACTATATTACTATACTATTACTATGATATGACTATATGACTATATTACTATGATATGACTATATGACTATATTACTATACTATTACTATGATATGACTATATTACTATATTATTACTATGATATTACTATATGACTATATTACTATGATTTGACTATATTACTATGATTTGACTATATTACTATGATTTGACTATATTACTATGATATTACTATATTACTATGATATGACTATTACTATGATATTACTATATTATGACTATATTACTATATTACTATGATATTAATATACTATTACTATGATATCACTATATTATGACTATATTACTATGATATTACTATACTATTACTATGATATTACTATTACTATGATATGACTATTACTATGATATTACTATGATATGACTATATTACTATGATTTGACTATATTACTATATTACTATATTACTATGATATTACTATACTATTACTATGATATTACTATACTATTACTATGATATTACTATACTATTACTATGATATTACTATGATATGACTATATTACTATGATTTGACTATATTACTATATTACTATATTACTATGATATTACTATACTATTACTATGATATTACTATACTATTACTATGATATTACTATGATATGACTATTACTATGATATTACTATGATTTGACTATATTACTATGATTTGACTATATTACTATGATTTGACTATATTACTATATGACTATTACTATGATATTACTATATTATGACTATATGACTATATTACTATGATATTACTATACTATTACTATGATATCACTATATTATGACTATATTACTATGATATTACTATACTATTACTATGATATTACTATTACTATGATATGACTATATTACTATACTATTACTATGATATCACTATATTACTATATTATTACTATGATATTACTATATGACTATATTACTATACTATTACTATGATATGACTATATTACTATACTATTACTATGATATGACTATATGACTATATTACTATACTATTACTATGATATGACTATATTACTATATTATTACTATGATATTACTATATGACTATATTACTATACTATTACTATGATATGACTATATTACTATACTATTACTATGATATGACTATATGACTATATTACTATACTATTACTATGATATTACTATATTACTATATTATTACTATGATATTACTATGATTTGACTATATTACTATGATTTGACTATATTACTATATTACTATATTACTATGATATTACTATACTATTACTATGATATTACTATACTATTACTATGATATTACTATACTATTACTATGATATTACTATGATATGACTATTACTATGATATTACTATGATATGACTATTACTATGATATTACTATGATTTGACTATATTACTATGATTTGACTATATTACTATGATATTACTATATTACTATGATTTGACTATATTACTATGATTTGACTATATTACTATGATATTACTATGATATGACTATTACTATGATATTACTATGATATGACTATATTACTATGATATTACTATGATATGACTATTACTATGATATTACTATGATATGACTATATGACTATATTACTATGATATTACTATACTATTACTATGATATTACTATGATATGACTATTACTATGATATTACTATGATTTGACTATATTACTATGATTTGACTATATTACTATGATTTGACTATATTACTATATGACTATTACTATGATATTACTATATTATGACTATATGACTATATTACTATGATATTACTATACTATTACTATGATATCACTATATTATGACTATATTACTATGATATTACTATACTATTACTATGATATTACTATTACTATGATATGACTATATTACTATACTATTACTATGATATGACTATATTACTATATTATTACTATGATATTACTATATGACTATATTACTATACTATTACTATGATATGACTATATTACTATACTATTACTATGATATGACTATATGACTATATTACTATACTATTACTATGATATGACTATATTACTATATTATTACTATGATATTACTATATGACTATATTACTATGATTTGACTATATTACTATGATTTGACTATATTACTATGATATTACTATACTATTACTATGATATGACTATTACTATGATATTACTATATTATGACTATATGACTATATTACTATGATATTACTATACTATTACTATGATATGACTATTACTATGATATTACTATATTATGACTATATGACTATATTACTATGATATTACTATACTATTACTATGATATCACTATATTATGACTATATTACTATGATATTACTATACTATTACTATGATATTACTATTACTATGATATTACTATACTATTACTATGATTTGACTATATTACTATGATTTGACTATATTACTATGATTTGACTATATTACTATGATTTGACTATATTACTATGATATGACTATATTACTATGATATTACTATGATATGACTATATTACTATGATATTACTATGATATGACTATATTACTATGATATTACTATGATATGACTATATTACTATGATATTACTATGATATGACTATTACTATGATTTGACTATATGACTATATTACTATGATATTACTATGATATGACTATATGACTATATTACTATACTATTACTATGATATGACTATATTACTATATTACTATATTACTATGATATGACTATATTACTATGATATGACTATATTACTATGATATTACTATGATATGACTATATGACTATATTACTATACTATTACTATGATATGACTATATGACTATATTACTATGATATTACTATGATTTGACTATATTACTATGATATTACTATGATATTACTATGATATGACTATTACTATGATATTACTATGATATGACTATATTACTATGATATGACTATATTACTATATTACTATATTACTATACTATTACTATGATATGCCTATATTACTATATTACTATGATATGACTATATTACTATGATATGACTATATTACTATATTACTATACTATTACTATGATATGCCTATATTACTATATTACTATGATATTACTATGATATGACTAATATTACTGTATTACTATACTATTACTATGATATGACTATATGACTATATGACTATATTACCATACTATTACTATGATATGACTATATTACTATACTATTACTATGATATGACTATATTACTTTGATACGACTATATTACTATATTACTATACTATTACTATGATATGACTATATTACTATGATATGACTATATTACTATGATTTGACTATATGACTATATGACTATATTACTATACTATTACTATGATATGACTATATTACTATGATATGACTATATTACTATATTACTATGATTTGACTATATGACTATATTACTATATTACTATGATATGACTATATTACTATATTACTATATTACTATGATATGACTATATTACTATGATATGACTAATATTACTATATTACTATACTATTACTATGATATGACTATATGACTATATTACTATATTACTATGATATGACTATATGACTAATTACCATACTATTACTATGATATGACTATATTACTATATTACTATACTATTACTATGATATGACTATATGACTATATTACCATACTATTACTATGATATGACTATATGACTATATTACTATACTATTACTATGATATGACTATTACTATACTATTACTATGATTTGACTATATGACTATATTACTATACTATTACTATACTATTACTATGATATGACTATATGACTATATTACTATACTATTACTATACTATTACTATGATATGACTATATGACTATATTACTATGATATGACTATATTACTATATTACTATACTATTACTATGATATGACTATATGACTATATTACTATGATATTACTATGATATGACTATATTACTATGATATGACTATGATATGACTATGATATGACTATATGACTATATTACTATACTATTACTATGATATGACTATATTCCTGGGATATAGTATTACTCTACTAGTACTGGTAGAGATCTATGACATGGGGCCGTGTGTTCAGGACAGCCACATAGCGCTCCACCTGGCTGTGAGGAGGTGCCAACTGGAGGTGGTCAGATGTTTGCTCCGTCACCCTTGCCCCGTCGACCATCAGGATCGCCACGGCAACACGCCGCTGCACATCGCCTGTAAGGACGGCAACTTGCCCGTTGTCACGACGCTGTGTGCTGCCAAAGCAACCCTCGACCTTCCCAACAAGGTAGAGATACTATATGTCATTAATCAATTGACCAGACTACCCAGCAAGGTAGAGATACTATATGTCATTAATCAATTGACCAGACTACCCAGCAAGGTAGAGATACTATATGTCATTAATCAATTGACCAGACTACCCAGCAAGATATCTATTATTATCAGTCCCTCAATCTGCCAATCAATTCATCAGTCAATCAATCAACAGCATTACTTCCCATTAAACCATGACAGACTTCAGACTCAAGGCTTCATATCTCTCTCTGCTAAACAGGACTCGTATATAATCCCATTATAACTCACCTTCTGGTTCTGGTACCAGCGTTGTGATATTCATGTATTCTGAGACTGGATTGAAGCCATTTCTGTTTTTGTGCAGATCTTTCCCCCCTAAAGGATTGTGGGAGGTGTGTCTGAAAGCCTGAGCGTCTTGTATTTATTCATTTTGAGATCTGCCGTGAAATATGATTGGTTTCCTCAAGCTGGTAGCGACAGGTCTGTTTGTCAAGTAGAGGGAAATGATTCTTGTTGAATTGAAATGTCTGGTCTGATTTTCCTCTTGAATTCATGTAAACACGACGGTGATGCGTGCTATTGGTTAAGCCCTGTCTGTGTGATGCGTGCTATTGGTTAAGTCCTGTCTGTGTGGTGCGTGCTATTGGTTAAGCCCTGTCTGTGTGGTGCGTGCTATTGGTTAAGTCCTGTCTGTGTGGTGCGTGCTATTGGTTAAGTCCTGTCTGTGTGGTGCGTGCTATTGGTTAAGTCCTGTCTGTGTGGTGCGTGCTATTGGTTAAGTCCTGTCTGTGTGGTGCGTGCTATTGGTTAAGTCCTGTCTGTGTGGTGCGTGCTATTGGTTAAGTCCTGTCTGTGTGGTGCGTGCTATTGGTTAAGTCCTGTCTGTGTGGTGCGTGCTATTGGTCCTCGTTAGGAGGCATCCATCAGACTGGGTTAATAATTAGTTGAATCAGTCAGATGAAGTCTGGTTTCTGCTGTTGAACTTCTTTTGCTTTCCTCCTTACTTTACACTTCACTAACTGTACCAACGTCACGCTCTGATGACCTCTAACCTCTGTCTCTCTCCAGTATGGCAGGACACCTCTCCACATGGCAGCTATCAACGGTCTTCTAGAAGTAGTCTAACCCCTGACCTCTAACCCCTGTCTCTCTCCAGTATGGCAGGACACCTCTCCACATGGCAACTATGAACGGTCTTCTAGAGGTAGTCTAACCCCTGACCTCTAACCTCTGTCTCTCTCCAGTATGGCAGGACACCTCTCCACATGGCAGCTATCAACGGTCTTCTAGAGGTAGTCAGACACCTGACCTCTAACCCCTGACCTCTAACCTCTGTCTCTCTCCAGTATGGCAGGACACCTCTCCACATGGCAGCTATCAATGGTCTTCTAGAGGTAGTCAGACACCTGACCTCTAACCCCTGACCTCTAACCTCTGTCTCTCTCCAGTATGGCAGGACACCTCTCCACATGGCAGCTATCAACGGTCTTCTAGAGGTAGTCAGACATCTGACCTCTAACCTCTGTCTCTCTCCAGTATGGCAGGACAACTCTCCACATGGCAGCTATCAACGGTCTTCTAGAGGTAGTCTAACCCCTGACCTCTAACCTCTGTCTCTCTCCAGTATGGCAGGACATCTCTCCACATGGCAGCTATCAACGGTCTTCTAGAGGTAGTCTAACCCCTGACCTCTAACCCCTGACCTCTAACCCCTGTCTCTCTCCAGTATGGCAGGACACCTCTCCACATGGCAGCTATCAACGGTCTTCTAGAGGTAGTCAGACACCTGTGTGTAGCTGGGGCCAATACAGACGTCGTCACCAATGTAAGATATTTAAGCAATAAGGCCCGGGGGGGCGTGGCATACGGCCAATATATCACGGCTCAGTGCTGTTATTAGGCACGACGCAACGCGGAATGTCTGGATACAGCCTTTAGCCATGATATGTTGGCCATGTACCACGAACTCCCGAGGTGCCTTATTGCTGTTATAAACTGGTTACCAGCGTAGTAAACTGGAATGTTGTGTCATACCCGTGGTATACGGTCTGGCATTCCTCGGCTGTCAGCCAATCACCAAGTTTATATTAACCTTGATATCACACCTTTCTTTAAGCACTTCATGAGGCTTTGTTTCTGGGACAATTGAAGGTACCAACACATATCTCTGTGGAACTCCACATTACATTCATACAGCACCTTTCAGAGTCTCAAATCAAAAACTAAAATGGAAACTAGTGGGTTGATCTGGAACTCATCCCTACTGTACAGTTACATCCCTACTGTACAGTTACATCCCTACTGTACAGTTACATCTATACAGTTACATCTGTACAGGTACATCCCTACTATACAGTTACATCCCTACTGTACAGTTACATCCCTACTGTACAGTTACATCTATACAGTTACATCTGTACAGTTACATCCCTACTGTACAGTTACATCTATACAGTTACATCCCTACTGTACAGGTACATCCCTACTGTACAGTTACATCTATACAGTTACATCTGTACAGTTACATCCCTACTGTACAGTTACATCTATACAGTTACATCCCTACTGTACAGGTACATCCCTACAGTTACATCCCTACTGTACAGGTACATCCCTACTGTACAGTTACATCCCTACTGTACAGTTACATCTATACAGTTACATCTGTACAGTTACATCCCTACTGTACAGTTACATCTATACAGTTACATCCCTACTGTACAGGTACATCCCTACTATACAGTTACATCCCTACTATACAGTTACATCCCTACTATACAGTTACATCCCTACAGTTACATCCCTACTATACAGTTACATCCCTACTATACAGTTACATCCCTACTATACAGTTACATCCCTACAGTTACATCCCTACTATACAGTTACATCCCTACTATACAGTTACATCCCTACTATACAGTTACATCTGTACGGTTACATCCCTACTATACAGTTACATCCCTACAGTTACATCCCTACTATACAGTTACATCCCTACTATACAGTTACATCCCTACTATACAGTTACATCTGTACAGTTACATCCCTACTATACAGTTACATCCCTACTATACAGTTACATCCCTACTATACAGTTACATCCCTACTATACAGTTACATCCCTACTATACAGTTACATCTGTACAGTTACATCCCTACTATACAGTTACATCCCTACAGTTACATCCCTAATATACAGTTACATCCCTACTATACAGTTACATCTGTACAGTTACATCCCTACTATACAGTTACATCTGTACAGTTACATCCCTACTGTACAGTTACATCCCTACTATACAGTTACATCCCTACAGTTACATCCCTACTATACAGTTACATCCCTACTATACAGTTACATCCCTACTATACAGTTACATCTGTACGGTTACATCCCTACTGTACAGTTACATATATACAGTTACATCTGTACAGTTACATCCCTACTGTACAGTTACATCCCTACTGTACAGTTACATCCCTACTGTACAGTTACATCTATACAGTTACATCCCTACTGTACAGTTACATCCCTACTGTACAGTTACATCCCTACTGTACAGTTACATCCCTACTATGCAGTTACATCCCTACTGTACAGTTACATCCCTACTATACAGTTACATCCCTACTATACAGTTACATCCCTACTATACAGTTACATCCCTACTGTACAGTTACATCTATACAGTTACATCCCTACTGTACAGTTACATCCCTACTGTACAGTTACATCCCTACTATACAGTTACATCCCTACTATACAGTTACATCCCTACTGTACAGTTACATCCCTACTATACAGTTACATCCCTACTGTACAGTTACATCCCTACTGTACAGTTACATCCCTACTGTACAGTTACATCCCTACTGTACAGTTACATCTATACAGTTACATCTATACAGTTACATCCCTACTATACAGTTACATCCCTACTGTACAGTTACATCCCTACTATACAGTTACATCCCTACTGTACAGTTACATCCCTACTGTACAGTTACATCCCTACTGTACAGTTACATCCCTACTGTACAGTTACATCCCTACTATACAGGTACATCCCTACTGTACAGTTACATCCCTACTGTACAGTTACATCCCTACTATACAGGTACATCCCTACTGTACAGTTACATCCCTACTGTACAGTTACATCCCTACTGTACAGTTACATCTATACAGTTACATCTATACAGTTACATCCCTACTATACAGTTACATCCCTACTGTACAGTTACATCCCTACTGTACAGTTACATCTATACAGTTACATCCCTACTGTACAGTTACATCCCTACTATACAGTTACATCCCTACTATACAGTTACATCCCTACTATACAGTTACATCTGTACAATTACATCCTTACTATACAGTTACATCCCTACTATACAGTTACATCTGTACAGTTACATCCCTAATATACAGTTACATCTGTACAATTACATCCTTACTATACAGTTACATCCCTACTATACAGTTACATCTGTACAGTTACATCCCTACTGTACAGTTACATCTATACAGTTACATCTGTACAGTTACATCCCTACTATACAGTTACATCTGTACAGTTACATCCCTACTATACAGTTACATCTGTACAGTTACATCCCTACTATACAGTTACATCCCTACTATACAGTTGCATATGTACAGTTACATCCCTACTATACAGTTACATCTGTACAGTTACATCCCTACTGTACAGTTACATCCCTACTATACAGTTACATCTGTACAGTTACATCCCTACTATACAGTTACATCCCTACTGTACAGTTACATCTGTACAGTTACATCCCTGCTATACAGTTACATCCCTACTATACAGTTACATCCCTACTATACAGTTACATCTGTACAGTTACATCCCTACTATACAGTTACATCCCTACTTTACAGTTACATCTGTACAGTTACATCCCTACTATACAGTTACATCCCTACTGTACAGTTACATCCCTACTGTACAGTTACATCCCTACTTTACAGTTACATCTGTACAGTTACATCCCTACTATACAGTTACATCCCTACTATACAGTTACATCTATACAGTTACATCCCTACTGTACAGTTACATCCCTACTATACAGTTACATCTGTACAGTTACATCCCTACTATATAGTTACATCCCTACTATACAGTTACATCCCTACTATACAGTTACATCTGTACGGTTACATCCCTACTATACAGTTACATCCCTACAGTTACATCCCTAATATACAGTTACATCCCTACTATACAGTTACATCTGTACGGTTACATCCCTACTATACAGTTACATCTGTACGGTTACATCCCTACTGTACAGTTACATCCCTACTATACAGTTACATCTGTACAGTTACATCCCTACTATATAGTTACATCCCTACTATACAGTTACATCCCTACTATACAGTTACATCCCTACTGTACAGTTACATCCCTACTGTACAGTTACATCCCTACTATACAGTTACATCCCCCTTTTCTCTCTCCCTCTCTGTCCCTCAGGATGGTAAAACAGCAGAAGATTTGGCAGTGCAGGAGCAGCAGGAGCATGTTGCTGTGTTGCTGGTTAAACTGAAGAAGGTACTACCACACATCTCTGTCGTCCTCCACCTTACATAGATTATTTTAAATTATTTTTTTATTTAATCAGCCAAGTCAGTTAAGAACAAATTCTTATTTTCAATGACGGCCTAGGAACAGTGGGTTAACTGGTCTAGGAACAGTGGGTTAACTGGTCTAGGAACAGTGGGTTAACTGGTCTAGGAACAGTGGGCTAACTGCCTGTTCAGGGGCAGAACGACAGATTTTTAACTTGTCAGCTTGGAGATTTGATCTGGCCCAACACTCTAACCACTTGGCTACCTGCCGCCCCTTTAACCTCAACCTGCATCAGACCAGCATGCCATGCCAGGTCCCATGCCAGGTCCCATGCCAGGTCCCATGCCAGGTCCCATGCCAGGTCCCATTCCAGGTCCCATTCCAGGTCCCATTCCAGGTCCCATGCCAGGTCCCATGCCAGGTCCCATGCCAGGTCCCATGTTACATCCCTACCAGTTACATCCCTACTGTACAGTTTCCCATTCCAGGTCCCATGCCAGGTCCCATGCCAGGTCCCATGCCAGGTCCCATCGTTTTTCTCTCTCGATCGCTCTATCAATTCAATTCAAAGCAACTGAAAAAACTATAACAAAACAACGACAAAAATCACATATTGAATTACACACACAACACATTTCAAGAGAATAACAACGTTTAAAATATGTTAGCGGTTGAACGTGTAGTATAACATTTAAAATGTTACATCAGATTTGTGGTGTTGTGACCACGTGCAGATAGTACAATGTGAGAATGACGGGTTAATAAATAGATGAATATAAGTTTTATTTCCATTGGTGTTTCTGACCCACTGGTCGACCTTTCCTTGTGGCAGCAGGTCACACTGAGTGCGGTATTCCACCTTCTGAATTGTCCAAATTATATTGGTTTTCAGATGATTTGTGGGTTTGAATTGAATCTCTCTCTGTTCCTTCAGAAAGTATAATGTCAAAGTGGAATCATGTTTTTCGCTTTAATTTTTCTGAATTTAAAATATTTGTTTTGTCACTGGCCTACACACAATACCCCATAATGTCGAAGTGGAAATATATTTTGTTTTAATGTCTAAACCCCTTTACTTTTTCCACATTGTGTTGTGTTTAAAATGTTTAAAATTGATTGTTTTGTTGTGTTACTGGCCTACACACCCCACAATGTCAAAGTTCACATTTTTGCAAAAAAAAATAAATGAAAAGCTGAAATGTCTTCAGTCAGTATTCAACCCATTTGTTACGGCCAAAATCAGTTCAGGAGTAATAATGTGGTTAACATAATAAGTTGCATGGACTCTGTGGACGACTCACTCATCTCTGTACCCCACACATACTGTTGAAGTCGGACGTTTACATACACCTTAGCCAAATACATTTAAACTCAGGTTTTCACAATTCCTGTCATTTCATCTTTGTCAAAATTCCCTGTTTTAGGTCAGTTAGATTCACCACTTTTTTTTAAAGAATGTGAAATGTCTGAATAATAGTGGAGAGAATGATTTATTTCAGATGTTATTTCTTTCATCACATTCCCAGTGGGTCAGAAGTTTACATACACTCAATATGTATTTGGTAGCATTGCCTTTAAATTGTTTAACTTGGGTCAAATGTTTCGGGTAGCCTTCCACAAGCTTTCCACAATAATTTGTGAAATAATCTGTCTATAAACAATTTTTGGAAAAATGTAAAATGTCCTAACCGACTTGCCAAAACTATAGTTTAACAAGAATTTTGTGGAGTGGTTGAAAAACGGGTTTTAATGACTCCAACCTGAGTGTATGTAAACTAGTTTTAATGACTCCAACCAAAGTGTATGTAAACTAGTTTTAATGACTCCACCCTAAGTGTATGTAAACTAGTTTTAATGACTCCAACCTAAGTGTATGTAAACTAGTTTTAATGACTCCAACCTAAGTGTATGTAAACTAGTTTTAATAACTCCACCCTAAGTGTGTGTAAACTTCCCACTTCAACTGTACAATTATTTCAAACACAGATTCAACCACAAAGACCAGAGTGGTTTTCCAATGCCTCACAAAGAAGGGCACCAATTGATAGATTGCTTTAAAAAAATGTTTTCCCGACATTGAATAGCATGGTGAAGATATGAATTACACTTTGGATGGTGTATCAATACACCCAGAATACAGGCGTCCTAACTCAGTTGCCGGAGAGGAAGGAACTTGCTTTTGTTATTGGTCCATATAATAATGATATGGTACAAAATATATGAATTGTAATGAACCGCTGTTGTATTATTTAGCATCTCTGAAAGTGCTTTACATTGTAGAGTAACTCACCTCATCCATTTGACTAGTTAAATGCACCTTCCCTCCTTCCCTCCCCCATACTCCCTCCCTTCCCATCTTCCCTCCTTCCCTCCCCCATCCTCCTTCCCTTCCTTCCCATCTTCCCTCCCTCCCTTCCTTCCTTCCCATCTTCCCTCCCTCCCTCCCTATCTTCCCTCCCTCCCTTCCTTCCTTCCCATCTTCCCTCCCTCCCTCCCTCCCTATCTTCCCTCCTTCCCCTCTTCCATCCCTCATTCCCTTCCCTCCCTTCCCTCCCTCCCTCCCCCATCCTCTCTCCCTCCCCATCTTCCCTCCTTCCCTTCTCTCCCTCCCTCCTTCTCTTTCTCAGCATATGACAGAAGGGAAGTGTCCCTTCTCTCCCTCCCTCCTTCTCTTTCTCAGCATATGACAGAAGGGAAGTGTCCCTTCTCTCCCTCCCTCCTTCTCTTTCTCAGCATATGACAGAAGGGAAGTGTCCGTTCTTTAAAGTTTCCACCGCTACCTCAGGTCTATGGTAGTATTTCTCATCACTCAATATTTGTTATGTGATCTGATGTTCCCGACCCCTCTCCAGAACAACCATAAAGGCAGCTACATCCAGGCTCTGCGTCCCACCAGCACCCCCCAGCCTCGGGTCAAGCTGAAGCTGCTGGGCCACTGTGGCTGTGGGAAGAGCTCCCTCCTAGAGAGTCTGAAGTGTGGCATCCTAAGGGGCTTCTTCAGGAGGAGACGACCACGGGGCAACAACACCCCACGACACCCCAACTCACCCATGGATGGCAAGGCTGCAGGTTGGATTCACACACACACACACACACACACACACACACACACACACACACACACACACACACACACACACACACACACACACACACACACACACACACACACACACACACACACACACACACACACAGGGGGACACACACACAGGGACACACACACACAGGGACACACACACACACACAGGGACACACACAGGGACACACACACAGGGACACACACACACACACACACAGGGACACACACACACAGGGACACACACACACACAGGGACACACACAGGGACACACACACACACAGGGACACACACACACACAGTATGGTAGTATAGTAAACAGTCAGTATAGTGTAGAGACAGTATGGTAGTATAGTAAACAGTCAGTATAGTGTAGAGACAGTATGGTAGTATAGTAAACAGTCAGTATAGTGTAGAGACAGTATGGTAGTATAGTAAACAGTCAGTATAGTAAACAGTCAGTATAGTGTAGAGACAGTATGGTAGTATAGTAAACAGTCAGTATAGTGTAGAGACAGTATGGTAGTATAGTAAACAGTCAGTATAGTGTAGAGACAGTATGGTAGTATAGTAAACAGTCGGTATAGTGTAGAGACAGTATGGTAGTATAGTAAACAGTCAGTATAGTGTAGAGACAGTATGGTAGTATAGTAAACAGTCGGTATAGTGTAGAGACAGTATGGTAGTATAGTAAACAGTCAGTATAGTGTAGAGACAGTATGGTAGTATAGTAAACAGTCAGTATAGTGTAGAGACAGTATGGTAGTAGTGTATTGTGCTTCCTCTTTTGAACCATGATTGAGAATGGCACCAGAGGCTGCGGATGCCATTTCATGTGCTCATAGCCAACTGTCCTATTCAATATTTTTTCGCATTTTTTTGTAACTTATTTTGTACATAATGTTTATGTTACTGTCTGTTATGACCGAAAAGAGTTTCTGGATATCAGGACAGCGGTTACTCACCTCAAACTGGACAAAGATTTTTCTTTAATGAGTCTGACGCGAAGGATTTACTGCTTCTCCGAGACCATTCGAGTCTATCCTACCAACGAGACATTAACTGACATAACCTCTTTCAAGTACTTGGGAGTATGACTAGACGCTACACTGTCCTTCTCTCAGCACATATCAAAGCTGCAGGATGAAGTTAAATCTAGACTTGGTTTCCTCTATCGTAATCACTCCTCTTTCACCCCAGCTGCCAAACTAACCCTGATTCAGATGACCATCCTACCCATGCTAGATTACGGAGACATAATTTATAGATCGGCAGGTATGGGTGCTCTTGAGCAGCTAGATGTTCTTTACCATTCGGCCATCAGATTTGCCACCAATGTTCCTTATAGGACACATCACTGCACTCTATACTCCTCTGTAAACTGGTCATCTCTGTATACCCGTCGCAAGACCCACTGGTTGATGCTTATTTATAAAACCCTCTTAGGCCTCACGCCCCCCTATCTGAGATATCTACTGCCTGTCCTGCCAGTCACCTTCTGTTAAAGGTCCCCAAAGCACACACATCTCTGGGTCGCTCCTCTGTTCAGTTCACTGCAGCTATCGACTGGAACGAGCTGCAACAAACACTCAAACTGGACAGTTTTATCTCAGAATCTTCATTCAAAGACTCAATCATGGACACTTACTGACAGTTGCGGCAGCTTTGCGTGATTCTGTGCCCAATAATGTTTGTACCATGTTTTGTGTTGCTACCATGTTGTTGTTACGTTGCTACCTTGCTATGTTGTTGTCTTGAGTCTCTCTTTATGTAGTGTTGTCTCTCTTGTCATGATGTGTTGCAGCCTTGCTGTGTTGTTGTCTTGGGTCTCTCTTTATGTAGTGTTGTCTCTCTTGTCATGATGTGTTGCTACCTTGCTGTGTTGTTGTCTTGGGTCTCTCTTTAAGTAGTGTTGTCTCTCTTGTCATGATGTGTTGCTACCTTGCTGTGTTGTTGTCTTGGGTCTCTCTTTAAGTAGTGTTGTCTCTCTTGTCATGATGTGTTGCTACCTTGCTGTGTTGTTGTCTTGGGTCTCTCTTTAAGTAGTGTTGTCTCTCTTGTCATGATGTGTTGCTACCTTGCTGTGTTGTTGTCTTGGGTCTCTCATTATGTAGTGTTGTCTCTCTTGTCATGATGTGTTGCAGCCTTGCTGTGTTGTTGTCTTGGGTCTCTCTTTATGTAGTGTTGTCTCTCTTGTCATGATGTGTTGTTGTCTTGGGTCTCTCTTTATGTAGTGTTGTCTCTCTTGTCATGATGTGTTGCAGCCTTGCTGTGTTGTTGTCTTGGGTCTCTCTTTATGTAGTGTTGTCTCTCTTGTCATGATGTGTTGTTGTCTTGGGTCTCTCTTTATGTAGTGTTGTCTCTCTTGTCATGATGTGTTGTTGTCTTGGGTCTCTCTTTATGTAGTGTTGTCTCTCTTGTCATGATGTGTTGTTGTCTTGGGTCTCTCTTTATGTAGTGTTGTCTCTCTTGTCATGATGTGTTGTTGTCTTGGGTCTCTCTTTATGTAGTGTTGTCTCTCTTGTCATGCTGTGTTGTTGTCTTGGGTCTCTCTTTATGTAGTGTTGTCTCTCTTGTCATGATGTGTTGTTGTCTTGGGTCTCTCTTTATGTAGTGTTGTCTCTCTTGTCATGATGTGTTGTTGTCTTGGGTCTCTCTTTATGTAGTGTTGTCTCTCTTGTCATGATGTGTTGTTGTCTTGGGTCTCTCTTTAAGTAGTGTTGTCTCTCTTGTCATGATGTGTTGTTGTCTTGGGTCTCTCTTTATGTAGTGTTGTCTCTCTTGTCATGATGTTTTGTCCTACATTTATATTTGAAGTCCCCGTCACCACAGGAGACCTTGTGCCTCTTGGCCGTCAGAATGTGTTCTTAAATGACTTGCCTAGTTAAACAAAGGTGAAGTAAACACTCAATAAATGTTAAATAAACATTAAATAGAGGTTCAATAAAGTTTCAATAAAGGTTAAATAAAGAATAAAGAATAAAAATTCAAATAATGTGTGGCCTCTTCCCTTTGGACCCTTCAGCCATTAAAGGGTCCAATTTAATGCTGTCTCAGTCCCTACTGGGTCCCAGCACTGACTCTCCTGGAACCAGAAGCACCTTGCTGTCATCCTACTGCATGTTATCTAGACAGTCTACCAGCACTGCCTGGTCCTATATATATACACTGCTCACTGCTCAAAAAAATAAAGGGAACACTTAAACAACACAATATAACTCCAAGTCAATCACACTTCTGTGAAATCAAACTGTCCACTTAGGAAGCAACACTGATTGACAATAAATTTCACATGCTGTTGTGCAAATGGAATAGACAACAGGTGGAAATTATAGGCAATTAGCAAGACACCCCCAATAAATGAGTGGTTCTGCAGGTGGTGACCACAGACCACTTCTCAGTTCCTATGCTTCCTGGCTGATATTTTGGTCACTTTTGAATGCTGGCGGTGCTTTCACTCTAGTGGTAGCATGTGACGGAGTCTACAACCCACACAAGTGGCTCAGGTAGTGCAGCTCATCCAGGATGGCACATCAATGCGAGCTGTGGCAAGAAGGTTTGCTCTGTCTGTCAGCGTAGTGTCCAGAGCATGGAGGCGCTACCAGGAGACAGGCCAGTACATCAGGAGACGTGGAGGAGGCCGTAGGAGGGCTACAACCCAGCAGCAGGACCGCTACCTTCACATTTGTGCAAGGAGGAGCAGGAGGAGCACTGCCAGAGCCCTGCAAAATGACCTCCAGCAGGCCACAAATGTGCATGTGTTTGCTCAAACGGTCAGAAACAGACTCCATGAGGGTGGTATGAGGGCCCGACGTCCACAGGTGGGGGTTGTGCTTACAGCCCAACACCGTGCAGGAAAGCAGGTTCACACTGAGCACATGTGACAGTCTGGTGACGCCGTGGAGAACGTTCTGCTGCCTGCAACATCCTCCAGCATGACCAGTTTGGCGGTGGGTCAGTCATGGTGTGGGGTGGCATTTCTTTGGGGGGCCGCACAGCCCTCCATGTGCTTGCCAGAGGTAGCCTGACTGCCATTAGGTACCGAGATGAGATCCTCAGACCCCTTGTGAGACCATATGCTGGTGCTGTTGGCCCTGGGTTCCTCCTAATGCAAGACCTCATGTGGCTGGAGTGTGTCAGCAGTTCCTGCAAGAGGAAGGCATTGATGCTATGGACTGGCCCACCCGTTCCCCAGACCTGAATCCAATTGAGCACATCTGGGACATCATGTCTCGCTCCATCCACCAACGCCACATTGCACCACAGACTGTCCAGGAGTTGACGGATGCTTTAGTCTAAGTCTGGGAGTAGATCCCTCAGGAGACCATCCGCCACCTCATCAGGAGCATGCCCAGGCATTGTAGGGATGTCATACAGGCATGTGGAGGCCACACACACTACTGAGCCTCATTTTGACGTGTTTTAAGGACATTACATCCAAGTTGGATCAGCCTGTAGTGTGGTTTTCCACTTTAATTTTGAGTGTGACTCCAAATCCAGACCTCCATGGGTTGATAAATTTGATTTCCATTGATCATTTTTGTGTGATTTTGTTGTCAGCACATTCAACTATGTAAATAAAAAAAGTATTTCATAAGAATATTTCATTCATTCAGTTCAAGGATGTGTTATTTTAGTGTTCCCTTTAATTTGTTGAGCAGTGTATATTGTTTATTTTATTTTAATCTCAGGCCCTCATCCCCGCAGGAGGCATTTTGCCCTTTGGTTGGCTGTCATTGTAAATAAGAATTTGCTCTTAACTGACTTGCCTAGTTAAATAAAATAAATACAATTTAAAAAAAACCTGTGATAGCTTATGTTTCACCGAGTCGGGGCTGAATAACGACATGGATAATGAAGGATTAATTAAAGATAAAAGCTGGCTGTGTTTTCCATCGGCAGGACAGAACAGCTACGTCTGGTAAGACAAGGGGTGGGGGTTGTGTCTTTTTGTCAGTAACAGCTGTTGCTCGATGTCTAATATTAAGGAGGCCTGAGGTAGAGTACCTCATAATAAGCTGTAGACCACACTATCTACCAAGAGAGTTCACATCTATGTTATTCATAGCCGTCTATTTACCACCACCCAGAAGCGGCGCTCCTAGTGGCCGGGACTTTAATGCAGCCACACTTAAATCAGTTTGACCAACTTTTTACCAGCATGTCACATGTGCAACCAGAGAAAAAAATCCTAGACCACTTTTACTCCACACACAGAGATGCATACAAAGCTCTACCCCGCCCTCCATTTGACAAATCTGACCACAATTCTATCCTCCTGATTCCTGCTTACAAACAAAAACTAAAGCAGGAAGGACCAGTGACTCGCTCAATACGGAAGTGGTCAGATGACTCAGATGCTACACTACAGGACTGTTTTGCTAACACAGACTGGAATATGTTCTGGGATTCATCCAATGGCATTGAAGAGTACACCACCTCAGTCATCAGCTTCATCGATAAGTGCATTGACGACGTCGTCCCCACAGTGACCATACGTACATATCCCAACCAGAAGCCATGGATTACAGGTAACATCCACATCAAGCTAAAGGCTAGAGCTGCCGCTTTCAAGGAGTGGGATAAGAAATCCCTCAGATAAACCATCAAACAAGCAGAGTGTGTAAGGTCCAGTACTGGGGCTTCCTGCCATCCAGGACCTCTATAATAGGCAGTGTCAGAGGAAAGGCCATACAATTGTCAGAGACTCCAGTCACCCAAGTCAAAGACTGTTTTCTCTGCTACCGCACGGCAAGCGGTACCGGAGTGCCAAGTCCAAGACCAAAAAGCTTCCACCCCCAAGCCATTAGACTGCTGAACAATTAATCAAATGGCCACCCGGACGATTACAGTACCCCCCCCTTTTGTTTTTACACTGCTGCTGCTCGCTGTTTATTATCTATGTATAGTCACTTCACCCTACCTACATATACAAATGACCTATAACCTGTACTACTGTTTATTATCTATGTATAGTCACTTCACCCTACCTACATATACAAATGACCTTTAACCTGTACTACTGTTTATTATCTATGTATAGTCACTTCACCCCTACCTACATATACAAATGACCTTTAACCTGTACTACTGTTTATTATCTATGTATAGTCACTTCACCCTACCTACATATACAAATGACCTTTAACCTGTACTACTGTTTATTATCTATGCATAGTCATTTCACCCTACCTATATGTACAAATGACCTTTAACCTGTACTACTGTTTATTATCTATGTATAGTCACTTCACCCTACCTATATGTACAAATGACCTTTAACCTGTACTACTGTTTATTATCTATGCATAGTCATTTCACCCCTACCTACATATACAAATGACCTATAACCTGTACTACTGTTTATTATCTATGTATAGTCACTTCACCCTACCTACATGTACAAATGACCTTTAACCTGTACTACTGTTTATTATCTATGTATAGTCACTTCACCCTACCTATATGTACAAATGACCTTTAACCTGTACTACTGTTTATTATCTATGTATAGTCACTTCACCCTACCTACATGTACAAATGACCTTTAACCTGTACTACTGTTTATTATCTATGTATAGTCACTTCACCCTACCTATATGTACAAATGACCTTTAACCTGTACTACTGTTTATTATCTATGTATAGTCACTTCACCCTACCTATATGTACAAGTCACAACCTGCTACTGTTTACAGAGATGGCCGCACCCTACCGTTCCTAGGAAACTATGCAGTTTTTTGTTTTTTTTTACGTGTTATTTCTTACATTAGTACCCCAGGTCATCTTAGGTTTCATTACTACAGTCGAGAAGAACTACTGAATATAAGATCAGCGTCAACTCACCATCAGTACGACCAAGAATATGTTTTTATCTATGCGGATCCTGTGTTCTGCCTTACAAACAGGACAACGGAATGGATCGCATGCAGCGACCCCAAAAAACGACTCCGACAAGCATTTCGCTACACTCGCATTAACATCTACTAACCATGTGTATGTGACAAATAAAATTTGATTTGATTTTGATTTGATATGTACAAATGACCTTTAACCTGTACTACTGTTTATTATCTATGTATAGTCACTTCACCCTACCTACATATACAAATGACCTTTAACCTGTACTACTGTTTATTATCTATGTATAGTCACTTCACCCTACCTACATATACAAATGACCTTTAACCTGTACTACTGTTTATTATCTATGTATAGTCACTTCACCCTACCTACATGTACAAATGACCTATAACCTGTACTACTGTTTATTATCTATGTATAGTCACTTCACCCTACCTATATGTACAAATGACCTCAACTAGCCTGTACCCCCGCACATTGACTTGTAAGAATGTCAGGATAACCCTCCTGGCATTGACAACTTACATGGAAAGCTACTGAGGACTAGAGCCACTCCTATCTGTCATGTATTTAATCTGTGTCGAGAGGAAAGTATTTGTCCTCGGGACGGGAGAGAAGCCAAAGTCATTCAGTTTAGTATTTATAGACAGTAGTGTAGTTTAGTATATCTAGACAGTGGTGTAGTTTAGTATATCTAGACAGTGGTGTAGTTTAGTATATCTAGACAGTATGGTCCTTTAGTTTAGTATTCCTAGACAGTGGTAAAGTTTAGTATATCTGGACAGTATAGTAGTTTAGTATATCTAGACAGTGGTATAGTATATATAGACAGTATGGTATTTTAGTATATCTAGACAGTAGTGTAGTTTAGTATATCTAGACAGTACTGAGGTTTAGTATATCTAGACAGTGGTGTAGTTTAGTATATCTAGACAGTAGTGTAGTTTAGTATATCTAGACAGTATGGTAGTTTAGTATATCTAGACAGTGGTGTAGTTTAGTATATCTAGACAGTATGGTAGTTTAGTATATCTAGACAGTGGTGTAGTTTAGTATATCTAGACAGTGGTGTAGTTTAGTATATCTAGACAGTAGTGTAGTTTAGTATATCTAGACAGTAGTGTAGTTTAGTATATCTAGACAGTAGTGTAGTTTAGTATATCTAGACAGTAGTGTAGTTTAGTATATCTAGACAGTAGTGTAGTGTAGTATATCTAGACAGTAGTGTAGGTTAGTATATCTAGACAGTAGTGTAGTGTAGTATATCTAGACATTAGTGTAGTGTAGTATATCTAGACAGTAGTGTAGTTTAGTATATCTAGACAGTAGTGTAGGTTAGTATATCTAGACAGTAGTGTAGTTTAGTATATCTAGACAGTAGTGTAGTTTAGTATATCTAGACAGTAGTGTAGTTTAGTATATCTAGACAGTAGTGTAGGTTAGTATATCTAGACAGTAGTGTAGGTTAGTATATCTAGACAGTAGTGTAGTTTTGTATATCTAGACAGTAGTGTAGGTTAGTATATCTAGACAGTAGTGTAGTTTAGTAAATCTAGACAGTAGTGTAGTTTAGTATTCCTAGACAGTGGTAAAGTTTAGTATATCTGGACAGTATAGTAGTTTAGTATATCTAGACAGTGGTATAGTATATATAGACAGTATGGTATTTTAGTATATCTAGACAGTAGTGTAGGTTAGTATATCTAGACAGTAGTGTAGGTTAGTATATCAAGACACTAGTGTAGTTTAGTATATCTAGACAGTAGTGTAGGTTAGTATATCTAGACAGTAGTGTAGTTTAGTATATCTAGACAGTAGTGTAGTGTAGTATATCTAGACAGTAGTGTAGTTTAGTATATCTAGACAGTAGTGTAGTGTAGTATATCTAGACAGTGGTATAGTATATATAGACAGTATGGTATTTTAGTATATCTAGACAGTGGTATAGTATATATAGACAGTATGGTATTTTAGTATATCTAGACAGTAGTGTAGGTTAGTATATCTAGACAGTAGTGTAGGTTAGTATATCAAGACACTAGTGTAGTTTAGTATATCTAGACAGTAGTGTAGGTTAGTATATCTAGACAGTAGTGTAGTTTAGTATATCTAGACAGTAGTGTAGTGTAGTATATCTAGACAGTAGTGTAGTTTAGTATATCTAGACAGTAGTGTAGTGTAGTATATCTAGACAGTGGTATAGTATATATAGACAGTAGTGTAGGTTAGTATATCTAGACAGTAGTGTAGTTTAGTATATCTAGACAGTAGTGTAGGTTAGTATATCTAGACAGTAGTGTAGGTTAGTATATCTAGACAGTAGTGTAGTTTAGTATATCTAGACAGTAGTGTAGTTTAGTATATCTAGACAGTGGTGTAGTGTAGTATATCTAGACAGTAGTGTAGTTTAGTATATCTAGACAGTAGTGTAGTGTAGTATATCTAGACAGTAGTGTAGGTTAGTATATCTAGACAGTGGTGTAGTTTAGTATATCTAGACAGTAGTGTAGGTTAGTATATCTAGACAGTAGTGTAGTTTAGTATATCTAGACAGTAGTGTAGGTTAGTATATCTAGACAGTAGTGTAGTTTAGTATATCTAGACAGTAGTGTAGGTTAGTATATCTAGACAGTAGTGTAGTTTAGTATATCTAGACAGTAGTGTAGTTTAGTATATCTAGACAGTAGTGTAGGTTAGTATATCTAGACAGTAGTGTAGTTTAGTATATCTAGACAGTGGTGTAGTGTAGTATATCTAGACAGTAGTGTAGTTTAGTATATCTAGACAGTAGTGTAGGTTAGTATATCTAGACAGTAGTGTAGTTTAGTAAATCTAGACAGTAGTGTAGTTTAGTATATCTAGACAGTGGTTTAGTTTAGTAAATCTAGAAAGTAGTGTAGTTTAGTAAATCTAGGCTGTAGTGTAGTTTAGTATATCTAGACAGTGGTTTAGTTTAGTAAATCTAGACAGAAGTGTAGTTTAGTATATCTAGACAGTAGTGTAGTTTAGTAAATCTAGACAGTAGTGTAGTTTAGTAAATCTAGACAGTATTGTAGTTTAGTAAATCTAGACAGTAGTGTAGTGTAGTATATCTAGACATTAGTGTAGTGTAGTATATCTAGACAGCAGTGTAGTTTAGTATATCTAGACAGTAGTGTAGTGTAGTATATCTAGACAGTAGTGTAGTTTAGTATATCTAGACAGTAGTGTAGTTTAGTAAATCTAGACAGTAGTGTAGTTTAGTAAATCTAGACAGTAGTGTAGTGTAGTATATCTAGACATTAGGGTAGTTTAGTATATCTAGACAGTAGTGTAGTGTAGTATATCTAGACATCAGGGTAGTTTAGTATATCTAGACAGTAGTGTAGTATATCTAGACAGTAGTGTAGTTTAGTATATCTAGATAGTAGTGTAGTTTAGTATATCTAGACAGTAGTGTAGTTTAGTAAATCTAGACAGTAGTGTAGTGTAGTATATCTAGACATTAGGGTAGTTTAGTATATCTAGACAGTAGTGTAGTGTAGTATATCTAGACACTAGTGTAGTTTAGTATATCTAGACAGTAGTGTAGTGTAGTAAATCTAGACAGTATATCTACTGGGGGTATGTATTGTTCTGTGAGGTAGCAGCTCCACCTGCTGGTTACAACGTATATTATTAGATATATTATAGTCTCTTCTTGACTTCGGTCTCCAACCTGTATCCTGGCTGGGAGAACGCCTGTGTCTATATTCATTATGTGTGTCTCTGTAGTGTCCGTGAGTGTCTCCAACCTGTATCCTGGCTGTGAGAACGTCTCTGTCTATATTCATTATGTGTGTCTCTGTAGTGTCCGTGAGTATCTCCAACCTGTATCCTGGCTGTGAGAACGTCTCTGTCTATATTCATTATGTGTGTCTCTGTAGTGTCCGTGAGTATCTCCAACCTGTATCCTGGCTGTGAGAACGTCTCTGTCTATATTCATTATGTGTGTCTCTGTAGTGTCCGTGAGTATCTCCAACCTGTATCCTGGCTGTGAGAACGTCTCTGTCTATATTCATTATGTGTGTCTCTGTAGTGTCCGTGAGTATCTCCAACCTGTATCCTGGCTGTGAGAACGTCTCTGTCTATATTCATTATGTGTGTCTCTGTAGTGTCCGTGAGTATCTCCAACCTGTATCCTGGCTGTGAGAACGTCTCTGTCTATATTCATTATGTGTGTCTCTGTAGTGTCCGTGAGTATCTCCAACCTGTATCCTGGCTGTGAGAACGTCTCTGTCTATATTCATTATGTGTGTCTCTGTAGTGTCCGTGAGTATCTCCAACCTGTATCCTGGCTGTGAGAACGTCTCTGTCTATATTCATTATGTGTGTCTCTGTAGTGTCCGTGAGTCAACCTGTATCCTGGCTGTAGTGTCCGTGAGTAGTGTCTCATCAACCTGTATCCTGGCTGTGAGAACGTCTCTGTCTATATTCATTATGTGTGTCTCTGTAGTGTCCGTGAGTATCTCCAACCTGTATCCTGGCTGTGAGAACGTCTCTGTCTATATTCATTATGTGTGTCTCTGTAGTGTCCGTGAGTATCTCCTCCCCAGACCAAGTTTGGGAAACACTCTAAGACCTAACGTCCAACCTGTATCCTGGCTGTGAGAACGTCTCTGTCTATATTCATTATGTGTGTCTCTGTAGTGTCCGTGAAACTGTCTCTCAACCTGTATCCTGGCTCTGTGACGTCTCTGTCTATATTCATTATGTGTGTCTCTGTAGTGTCCGTGAGTATCTCAACCTGTATCCTGGCTGTGAGAACGTCTCTGTCTATATTCATTATGTGTGTCTCTGTAGTGTCCGTGAGTATCTCCAACCTGTATCCTGGCTGTCTGTCGTCTCTGTCTATATTCATTATGTGTGTCTCTGTAGTGTCCTGTCTGTCTCTCTCAACCTGTATCCTGGCTGTGAGAACGTCTCTGTCTATATTCATTATGTGTGTCTCTGTAGTGTCCGTGAGTATCTCCAACCTGTATCCTGGCTGTGACTGTCGTCTCTGTCTATATTCATTATGTGTGTCTCTGTAGTGTCCGTGAGTATCTCCAACCTGTATCCTGGCTGTGAGAACGTCTCTGTCTATATTCATTATGTGTGTCTCTGTAGTGTCCGTGAGTATCTCCAACCTGTATCCTGGCTGTGAGAACGTCTCTGTCTATATTCATTATGTGTGTCTCTGTAGTGTCCGTGAGTATCTCCAACCTGTATCCTGGCTGTCTGAACGTCTCTGTCTATATTCATTATGTGTCTGTCTCTGTAGTGACCGTGAGTATCTCCAACCTGTATCCTGGCTGTGAGATCGTCTCTGTCTATATTCATTATGTGTGTCTCTGTAGTGTCCGTGAGTATCTCCAACCTGTATCCTGGCTGTGAGAACGTCTGTGTACGTAGTCGCAGTATGATGTTTGAGCCCAGCCTGACCAAGGGAGTCCTGGAAGTGTTCAGCCCCGTCACCAACGCACTCTCCTCATCCGACGACCTCGCCACCAGAGCCATCGACATCCAGAACACTAACATCAATGGTGAATACTAGTCTGACCCCCATCCTCTAACCCAGCCTTTCCCAAACTCGGTCCTCGGGACCCAAAGGGTGCATGTTTTTGTTGTTGCCCTGGCACTGCACAGCTGATTCAAATAATCAACTCATCATCAAGCTTTGAAGTCAGCTGTGTAGTACTAGGGCTGTCTCAAAACGTGCACCCTGTCTGTCCCCAGTGACTGAGTTTGTCTCTCTCTAAGACCTAACCTTTACTAGATGAGTTCCAGTCATAGAAGATCCTCCTCTAACCCCTAACCCTTAACCTTTTTGTGCTCTATTCATTAAACTCTCTCTATCTCTCTCTGTGACTGTCACTCTGTCTGTCTCTCTCTGTGACTGTCTCTGTCTGTTTCTCTGTGTGACTGTCTCTCTGTCTGTCTCTCTCTGTGACTGTCTCTCTGTCTGTCTCTCTCTGTGACTGTCTCTCTGTCTGTTTCTCTGTGTGACTGTCTCTCTCTCTATCTCTCTCTGTGACTCTCTCTGTCTGTCTCTCTCTGTGACTGTCTGTCTCTCTCTGTGACTGTCTCTCTGTCTGTCTCTCTGTGTGTCTGTCTGTCTCTCTCTGTCTCTGTCTGTCTCTCTCTGTGTATGTCTCTCTGTCTGTCTCTCTCTGTGACTGTCTCTCTCTGTGACTGTCTCTCTGTGACTGTCTCTCTCTGTGACTGTCTCTCTGTCTGTCTCTCTGTCTGTCTCTCTGTGACTGTCTCTGTGGCTGTCTCTCTGTCTCTAGGTGTAGGAGACTTCAGTGTTTGGGAGTTCAGTGGTAACCCTGTGTACTACTGTTCTTACGACTACTTTGCTGCCAACGACCCTACAGCCATCCACCTGGTGCTGTTCAGTCTGGAGGAACCCTACGAGACTCAGCTCAGCCAGGCGACATACTGGCTCAACATGTTGAAGGCCTTAACACTGCCACAGGATACTATAGGTACATACCCCCTTTTCATTGCATCATCTCAGAGCACCTGTTAAGTCATTTAAAAAGAAATATATTCTAGATCCAGTCTGTTTCACTGCTTCTAGAGCCAGTCTGTTTCACTGCTTCTAGATCCAGTCTGTTTCACTGCTTCTAGATCCAGTCTGTTTCAGATCTAGATCCAGTCTGTTTCACTGCTTCTAGAGCCAGTCTGTTTCACTGCTTCTAGAGCCAGTCTGTTTCACTGCTTCTAGATCCAGTCTGTTTCACTGCTTCTAGATCCAGTCTGTTTCACTGCTTCTAGAGCCAGTCTGTTTCACTGCTTCTAGAGCCAGTCTGTTTCACTGCTTCTAGATCCAGTCTGTTTCACTGCTTCTAGATCCAGTCTGTTTCACTGCTTCTAGATCCAGTCTGTTTCAGTCTGTTTCACTGCTTCTAGATCCAGTCTGTTTCACTGCTTCTAGAGCCAGTCTGTTTCACTGCTTCTAGATCCAGTCTGTTTCACTGCTTCTAGATCCAGTCTGTTTCACTGCTTCTAGATCCAGTCTGTTTCAGGATCTGGAAGCTCATAACTAGATGGTCAGTAGAGGTGGTGGGCAGGCAGCTCCATATCATCAGGGCGTCTGCAGCTTGTTCTCCTGACCTTAACCCTCAGTCAGACCACACATTGGTTCCACATGTTAGTCTCTCAGGATAACATCTGTAAGCCAGTCACATAGACTCACTATACCTTCACTAGTCATTTATCAAATCATCAAATATCTTTTAGTAGAAAATAATCATCCAGTATCTGTCTACTTTGCCTTGTCATATTCCCCTCATCCTCTCTAACCCTTGACCTCTCGCTCCGGACTCATCTCCTCTCTCCTATGTTGTCATGGTTCCAACCTCTCTGAACATCACATGACAGACAGTTCAGTGTTGCTTTAAGAGACTACATCCATACAGTAGAACATGGCTTGAATGAGTTTGTTAGGAATCTGACTACAGGTATAGAGGTTTAGCTTGGAGTATCCGTAGTGGAATGTTGAGCTGACCGGTAACACAGTGTGTCCGTCCCCAGCGTTTGGAGGTCGCATCCATAGCCCGCTGACGGTAGTCCTTGTGGGGACTCATGCTGACGTGGCTTGCCTGCCTCGGGGGGCTGGAGGGGAGTTTGGATACGACAAGGAGAGGCCTCTACTCAAGGAGCTCCGGAACAGGTTTGGCAACGACCTGCAGATCTCAGAGAGGCTGTTTGTGATGGACGCTGGAGCCTCCACCTCTAAAGACGTCAAACTGCTCCGGAACCACCTGCTGGAACTACGCAATAACATCGTCTCTGTAAGTTCCTACACTCTGACAGCCAATAACATCGGCTCTGTTAGTTCCTACACTCTGACAGCCAATAACATCGTCTCTGTAAGTTCCTACACTCTGACAGCCAATAACATTGGCTCTGTTAGTTCCTACACTCTGACAGCCAATAACATCGTCTCTGTAAGTTCCTACACTCTGACAGCCAATAACATCGTCTCTGTAAGTTCCTACACTCTGACAGCCAATAACATCGTCTCTGTAAGTTCCTACACTCTGACAGCCAATAACATCGTCTCTGTAAGTTCCTACACTCTGACAGCCAATAACATCGTCTCTGTAAGTTCCTACACTCTGACAGCCAATAACATGACAGCCTACTCTGACAGCCTACTACCCTTACCACTACGTACCAACATCACCCTACTACCCTTACCACTATGACAGCCACCATCACCCTAGTTCCTACACTCTGTACCACCATCACCCTACTACCCTTACCACAGCCAATACCACCATCACCCCTCCTACCCTTACCACCATCACCCCTACTAAGTTCACCACTCGACCACCATCACCCCTACTACCCTTACCACTACGTACCATCATCACCCCTTATACCCTTACCACTACATACCACCATCACCCTACTACCCTTGACAGCCAATACCACCATCACCCCTACACCTGACTTACCAATCACCCTACTACCCTTACCACTATGTACCACCATCACCCCTACTACCCTACCACTATGACACCATCACCCTACTTCCTTACCACTATGTACCACCATCACCCTACTACCCTTACCACTACATACCACCATCACCCTACTACCCTTACCACCATAACTACTACCCTCTACCCACTCGTACCCCATCACCTCTGACAGCCAATAACACTACGTTCCACCATCACCCCTACTACCCTGACACCAATAACATCACCCCTGCTACCCTTACCACTCTGACGCCAATACCACCATCACCTTACTACCCTTACCACCAATACCACAATAAGTTCCTACTACTCTTGACAGCCAATAACACCACCATCACCCCTGACAGCCCTTACCACTACTTAACCCCATCACCCAACTACCCTTACCACTATGACAGCCAACCATCGTCCCTACTACCCTTCCTACACACCATGACACCTAATAACCCTTACCACCATCACCCTACTTTGACCTTACCACTACGTACCACAATCACCCTACTACCCTTACCACTACGCACCACCATCACCCCTACTACCCTTAACATCGTCACCATCACCCTGCTACCCTTACCACTCTACCACCATCACCCCTACTACCCTTACCACTACGTACCACCATCACCCCTACTACCCTTACCACTACATACCACCATCACCCTACTACCCTTACCACTCTGACCACCATCACCCTACTACCCTTACCACTCTGACCACCATCACCCTTGCTACCCTTACCACTGTACCACCATCACCCCTACTCCTACCACTACCACCATCACCCCTACAGCCACCACCACCACCTTCACCCTACTACCCTTACCACTACGTACCACCATCACCCCTACTACCCTTACCACTACGTACCACCATCACCCCTTACTACCCTTACCACTACGTACCACCATCACCCTACTACCCTTACCACTACGTACCACCATCACCCCTACTACCCTTACCACTACGTACCACCATCACCCCTACTACCCTTACCACCATCACCCTACTACCCTTACCACTACGTACCACCATCACCCCTACTACCCTTACCACTACATACCACCATCACCCTACTACCCTTACCACTACGTACCACCATCACCCCTACTACCCTTACCACTACATACCACCATCACCCCTACTACCCTTACCACTACGTACCACCATCACCCTACTACCCTTACCACTACATACCACCATCACCCCTACTACCCTTACCACCATCACCCTACTACCCTTACCACTACATACCACCATCACCCCTACTACCCTTACCACTACATACCACCATCACCCTACTACCCTTACCACTACGTACCACCATCACCCCTACTACCCTTACCATCACCCTACTACCCTTACCACTATGTACCACCATCACCCCTACTACCCTTACCACTACGTACCACCATCACCCTACTACCCTTACCACTACATACCACCATCACCCTACTACCCTTACCACTACGTACCACCATCACCCTACTACCCTTACCACTACGTACCACCATCACCCTACTACCCTTACCACTACGTACCACCATCACCCTACTACCCTTACCACTATGTACCACCATCACCCCTACTACCCTTACCACTACGTACCACCATCACCCTACTACCCTTACCACTACGTACCACCATCACCCCTACTACCCTTACCACTATGTACCACCATCACCCTACTTCCCTTACCACTATGTGCCACCATCACCCCTACTACCCTTACCACTACGTACCATCATCACCCCTTATACCCTTACCACTACATACCACCATCACCCTACTTCCCTTACCACTACATACCACAATCACCCCTACTACCCTTACCACTACGTACCACCATCACCCTACTACCCTTACCACTACGTACCACCATCACCCCTACTACCCTTACCACTACATACCACCATCACCCTACTACCCTTACCACTACGTACCACCATCACCCCTACTACCCTTACCATCACCCTACTACCCTTACCACTATGTACCACCATCACCCCTTCTACCCTTACCACTACGTACCACCATCACCCTACTTCCCTTACATACCACCATCACCCCTACTACCCTTACCACTACGTACCACCATCACCCCTACTACCCTTACCACTACGTACCACCATCACCCCTACTACCCTTACCACCATCAGGATGATCTACCCTTACCACTACTGTACCACCATCACCCCTACTACTGTGGTTTACCACTACTGTACCACCATCACCCTACTACCCTTACCAGGGCTACATACAACAATGGTGGTCTGGACCATCACCCCTACTACCCTTACCACCATCACCCTACTAGTTTAATACTGTGTACCACCATCACCCCTACTAGTTATAATAGAGCTGCTGTACCAGGATGGTCCCTACTGTTACCACTACGTTACCACCATCACCTGTACAACCCTTACCACTGTTTCATCACCCTACTACCCTTAAAGGAGGGTGGTAGGACCATTTCCCCTACTACCCTTAACTACTGTACCACCATCACCCTACTACCCTTAGTTATAATACCACCATCACCCCTACTACCCTTACCACCATCACCCTACTACCCTTACCACTGCTGTACCACCATCACCCCTACTACCCTTACCAGTATATACCACCATCACTGTACCATCACCATCAGGACTGTTTCATTAGTTATAATCGGGCTACACTTGTCCCAAGAGCTGAGCAGTAAGTAAACTGTATTAGTTATAACCTAAAGAGTCCCCTCTATTCTACCATTAAGCATGTACAGGCCTAAGGCTCAACAGAGATGCACTAACTCCTTCCCATTTCTGTTCAGTATTTGGTCAGGACTGTTTCTATTAGTTATAATAGGGCTGCTGTACAAGGAGGGTGGTCAGGACTGTTTCTATTAGTTATAATAGGGCTGCTGTACAAGGAGGGTGGTCAGGACTGTTTCTATTAGTTATAATAGGGCTGCTGTACAAGGAGGGTGGTCAGGACTGTTTCTATTAGTTATAATAGAGCTGCTGTACAAGGAGGGTGGTCAGGACTGTTTCTATTAGTTATAATAGGGCTGCTGTACAAGGAGGGTGGTCAGGACTGTTTCTATTAGTTATAATAGAGCTGCTGTACAAGGAGGGTGGTCAGGACTGTTTCTATTAGTTATAATAGAGCTGCTGTACAAGGAGGGTGGTCAGGACTGTTTCTATTAGTTATAATAGGGCTGCTGTACAAGGAGGGTGGTCAGGACTGTTTCTATTAGTTATAATAGGGCTGCTGTACAAGGAGGGTGGTCAGGACTGTTTCTATTAGTTATAATAGGGCTGCTGTACAAGGAGGGTGGTCAGGACTGTTTCTATTAGTTATAATAGGGCTGCTGTACAAGGAGGGTGGTCAGGACTGTTTCTATTAGTTATAATAGGGCTGCTGTACAAGGAGGGTGGTCAGGACTGTTTCTATTAGTTATAATAGGGCTGCTGTACAAGGAGGGTGGTCAGGACTGTTTCTATTAGTTATAATAGGGCTGCTGTACAAGGAGGGTGGTCAGGACTGTTTCTATTAGTTATAATAGAGCTGCTGTACAAGGTGGGGTGTCCAAATATGTGGAGGTTACTTCCCTCATCAGTGTAGTCAGGCTCAGAACTTGTTCTCGCTTTGGAATCTCCACAACGAAGCACTTAATGACGAGTTTGGAGGGTACTATGGTGTTAAATGCTGAGCCACTTTAATAATGTAAAAAATATATCACTAGTCACTTTAAATTATGCCACTTTATATAATGTTGACATACCCTACACTACTCATCTCATATGTATATACTGTATTCTATACCATCTACTGCATCTTGCCTATGCCGTTCGGCCATCGCTCATCCATATATTTCTATGTACATATTCTTATTCATTCCTTTACACTTGTGTGTATAAGGTAGTTGTTGTGAAATTGTTCGATTAATTGATATTTGCCGGAACTAGAATATATTATTGTCGGAACTAGAAGCACAAGCATTTCGCTACACTCGCATTAACATCTGCTAACAATGTGTATGTGACCAATTAAATGTGATTTATTTTGTTGATTAACTGTCCTGGGAAGTCTTTTCTTGGTAGGAGGGTAGATAAATCTATATTGGTTGTTGGGAACATAGCGTGTGCCCATTCTGCCACTCTTCTCACTGCCCCAGATACATTTTCACCTTTGGCAGGAAGGTTGTTTGTGCCCAGTGTGGTGATGATGATGTTATCAGGGGTGTCAATCCTGGTTTGACTGAGTAGCTGCATTGCACTGTCAGTTGTAGGACACCAGAACTTATACACCAGGTGTCCAGGGAATCATCTCTCCTGACCAAGAGCTTCCCATTTTAATCGATAAAGATTGCAGTTGTGGGTAGTTGTTTGGGTGGAGCAGACTGGGAGGCTGTTATTCTGACCTGGGCTGAAGCAGACTGGGAGGTTGACCTGGGCTGAAGCAGACTGGGAGGTTGACCTGGGCTGGAGCAGACTGTGCTGGAGCAGACTGGGAGGCTGTTATTCTGACCTGGGCTGAAGCAGACTGGGAGGTTGACCTGGGCTGAAGCAGACTGGGAGGCTGGTATTCTGACCTGGGCTGAAGCAGACTGGGAGGTTGACCTGGGCTGAAGCAGACTGGGAGGTTGACCTGGGCTGGAGCAGACAGGAAGGCTGGTAGGTTGACCTGGGCTGGAGCAGACTGGGAGGTTGACCTGGGTTGGAGCAGATTGAGAGGTTGACCTGGGCTGGAGCAGACTGAAAGGTTGACCTGGGCTGGAGCAGACTGGGAGGCTGGTATTCTGGGCTGGAGCAGACTGGTAGGCTGGTTGGCTAACCTGGGCTTGAGCAGACTGGGAGGCTGGTATTCTGGGCTTGAGCAGACTGGGAGGCTGGTTGGCTAACCTGGGCTGGAGCAGACTGGGAGGCTGGCTGACCTTGCAGCTGACCTGGGACTTGAGCAGACTGGGAGGCTGGTTGGTTTGACCTGGGCTGGAGCAGACTGGGAGGCTGGTTGGCTGACCTGGGCTGGAGCAGACTGGGAGGCTGGTTGGCTGACCTGGGCTGGAGCAGACTGGGAGGCTGGTTGGCTGACCTGGGCTGGAGCAGACTGGGAGGCTGGTTGGCTAACCTGGGCTGGAGCAGACAGGAAGGCTGGTGCAGTGTCATCGGGCTGTGTGATGGAGGCCATGCTGGTCTCAGGTTCTGCCTTTGTTGTAGCAAGCTGGTGGACATGTTCTCTAGATGCAGAGGACATCATGACCAGCTGCTGGTTGAGGGTGTTAATGTACTTATTTCCATAGCAATGCTGGTGATGTTGGCTACAATGTTGCAACAGAAGCCTACCTTGTTTTTGGTATTATTTGTCTTTAGAGAAATGGGACTTATGACACATTGAGTCCAAAAGGTTTTTTGAAATCAACGTGGAATGAGAATGAGAATGACTCGTTTAGTTTGTTTGCCAATTAGGCTGTGCAGGGTGAATACGTGGTCTGTTGTACGCTAATTTGGTAAGAAGCCAATTTGACATTTGCTCAGTACATTGTTTTGGCTGAGTAGATGTATGAGTCTGCTGTTAATGATAACGCAGAGGATTTTCCCAAGGTTTCTTTTGACGCATATCCCACGGTAGTTATTAGGGTCAAATTTGTTAAGTCCCTCTCTCTGCCCTCTCTCTGACAGACCTGTAGTCCCATGTCGGCCCTTTCAGAGTGTCTGGTCTCGACCCTGCCCTCCTGGAGGAAAATGAGTGGCCCTAACCAGCTGACGTCATGGCAACAGTTTGTCTCTGATGTCCAGGAACACATCAACCCACTGGTCAGCGAGGAGCACCTCCGAGGGGTCGCACAGCAGCTCCACAGCATGGGAGAGGTACACACACACACACACACACACAGCAGCTCCACAGCATGGAGAGGTACACACACACACACACACACACACACAGCAGCTCCACAGCATGGGAGACACACACACACACACACACACACACACACACACACACACACACACACAGCAGCTCCACAGCATGGAGAGGTACACACACACACACACACACACACACACACACACACAGCAGCTCCACAGCATGGGAGAGGTACACACACACACACACACACACACACACACACACACACACACACACACACACACACACACACACACACACACACACACACACACACACACACACACACACACAGCAGCTCCACAGCATGGAGAGGTACACACACACCCTATTATACAAACGTCCGAACTTCAACGTAAGTCGAGTGCACCTCAAATAGTGTCAAGGATCCGTATTCAACCCAGGATACTCCTCTATTCAGTGTCTGTGTTGTGAGGTTCTGGTTCCTGCCACCAGGTGTCACTGTTTAGCAGTGTGCTCCTCCTTCTGGAAACAGTGATTGTCTGTCCTGCCTTGTACTTCACGCAATTCAATACCAGATTATATTTGATATGCTAACTTCATTCATTCTTACTCTTCTCTCTCTCTCTCTCTCTCTCTCTCTCTCTCTCTCTCTCTCTCTCTCTCTCTCTCTCTCTCTCTCTGTCTCTCTCTCTCCATCTCTCTCTTGCTCTATCCATCTCTCTCTCACTCAATTCAATTGAAGGACTTTATTCTCATGGGAAACATATGTTTACATTGCCAAAGCAAGTGAAATAGATAATAAACAAAAGTGAAATAAACAATAGTGAACAGTAAATATTACTGTTCCAAAACAATAAACACATTTCAAATGTCATATTATGTCTATATACAGTGTTGTAACGATGTGCAAATAGTTAAAGGGAAAATAAGAAATATAAATATGGGTTGTATTTACAATGGAGTTTGTTCTTCACTGGTTGACCTTTTCTTGTGGCAACAGGTCACAAATCTTGCTGCTGTGAAGTCGCACTGTGGAATTTCATCACAATTGGATTTGTTTTTGAATACTTTGTGGGTCTGTGTAATCTGAGGGAAATATGTGTCTTTAACATGGTCATACGTTGGCAGGAGGTTAGGAAGTTCAGTTTCCTCATCATATTAGACCAACAAAATTGGTTCCTTCTACCTACATGGTGCTGAACCTTGGTTCTTTCTACCTACTTGGTACTGAACCTTGGTTCCTTCTACCTACATGGTACTGAACCTTGGTTCTTTCTCTCTACTTGGTGCTGAACCTTGGTTCCTTCTACCTACATGGTGCTGAACCTTGGATCCTTCTACCTACATGGTGCTGAACCTTGGTTCCTTCTACCTACATGGTGCTGAACCGTGGATCCTTCTACCTACATGGTACTGAACCTTGGTTCCTTCTACCTACATGGTACTGAACCTTGGTTCTTTCTACCTACTTGGTGCGGAACCTTGGTTCCTTCTACCTACATGGTACTGAACCTTGGATCCTTCTACCTACATGGTACTGAACCTTGGTTCTTTCTACCTACTTGGTGCTGAACCTTGGTTCCTTCTACCTACATGGTACTGAACCTTGGTTCTTTCTACCTACTTGGTGCTGAACCTTGGTTCCTTCTACCTACTTGGTGCTGAACCTTGGTTCCTTCTACCTACATGGTACTGAACCTTGGTTCTTTCTACCTACTTGGTGCTGAACCTTGGTTCCTTCTACCTACTTGGTGCTGAACCTTGGTTCCTTCTACCTACTTGGTGCTGAACCTTGGATCCTTCTACCTACATGGTACTGAACCTTGGTTCCTTCTACCTACATGGTGCTGAACCTTGGTTCCTTCTACCTACATGGTACTGAACCTTGGTTCTTTCTACCTACTTGGTGCTGAACATTGGATCCTTCTACCTACATGGTACTGAACCTTGGTTCTTTCTACCTACTTGGTGCTGAACCTTGGATCCTTCTACCTACATGGTACTGAACCTTGGTTCCTTCTACCTACATGGTGCTGAACCTTGGTTCCTTCTACCTACATGGTACTGAACCTTGGTTCAGGGACGGTGGGAGAGATATCAGCCAATCACATGGAGACGCACGAGCAGTTATTGTAACGTCATCCCAGTTCATTCACAATGATCGGGAACTATTTCACACTGGGAAGATTTTTACATGCCACCCTTAACTAGGGGCGGCAGGGTAGCCTAGTGGTTAGAGCGTTGGACTAGTAACCAAAAGGTTGCAAGTTCAAATCCCCGAGCTGACAAGGTACAAATCTGTCGTTCTGCCCCTGAATAGGCAGTTAACCCACTGTTCCCAGGCCGTCATTGAAAATAAGAATTTGTTCTTAACTGACTTGCCTGGTTAAATAAAGGTATGAAAAGAAAAAAAAAACTATGGACAATTTATTTGTGACTATACATCTCTCTCTCCCCCGTGCTTTCTCTCCCTCATTTTGTGTCCATCTCTCTCTCTTCCCCGTCCTCCAAACAGATCAACCTGATGCAGAGTGAGACGGTGCAGGATGTGATGGTGTTGGAGCCTCGCTGGCTGTGTAGTGGGGTGTTAGCCCGCCTCCTCTCTGTGGACACGCCTAAAGCCATCCACCACTACAGGGGGCGCTACAGACTAGAGGAGATACAGGCTCTGGCCCCAGAGAGCGACGTGGACGAACTGCTACAGGTCAGAGACAGTCATCATTACTAAGACGGGGAACTGTTAGCATCTCCCATAGGAAAACTTAGAGACCATGCTAACACAAGCTGGGCATGCATAGGTGTATACGTCAAGTATACCACAATGCAACATGTTAGCATCTCCCATAGGAAAACATGTCACACTTACTCCCCAGTCCTTATCAATGCGACCATGCTAACACAAGCTGGGCATGCATAGGTGTATACGTCAAGTATACCACAATGCAACATGTTAGCATCTCCCATAGGAAAACTTAGCGACCATGCTAACACAAGCTGGGCATGCATAGGTGTATACGTCAAGTATACCACAATGCAACATGTTAGCATCTCCCATAGGAAAACATGTCACACTTAGCGACCATGCTAACACAAGCTGGGCATGCATAGGTGTATACCGTCAAGTATACCACAATGCAACATGTTAGCATCTCCCATAGGAAAACATGTCACACTTAGCGACCATGCTAACACAAGCTGGGCATGCATAGGTGTATACCGTCAAGTATACCACAATGCAACATGTTAGCATCTCCCATAGGAAAACATGTCACACTTAATGACCATGCTAACACAAGCTGGGCATGCATAGTTGTATACCATCAAGTATAACACAATGCAACACGTTAGCATCTCCCACAGGAAGACATTGAATGCGTCCATGCTAATCCTCTCTTACGACAGGTGCTGGATGCCATGGACGTCATATCAATGTGCGTGACTCCCGTGACCTGACCAACCCTGGCATGGTGGATGTCCCCGCCCTGATCAAGACCAACACTCTCCACCACTCCTGGACGGAGGAAGAGGAGGAGGACGATGTCCTGATCTACGGAGGGGTCATGACTGGTTCCTGCTGAACACCTCACACCTTTCCCCTGTGGACTGTTCCACAAGCTACAGGTACATGCTTTGATTCATCAATACTGTCTGAATGACTCCCCAGTCCTTATCAATACAGTCTGAATGACTCCCCAGTCCCTATCAATACTGTCTGAATGACTCCCCAGTCCTTATCAATACTGTCTGAATGACTCCCCAGTCCTTATCAATACTGTCTGAATGACTCCCCAGTCCTTATCAATACTGTCTGAATGACTCCCCAGTCCTTATCAATACTGTCTGAATGACTCCCCAGTCCTTATCAATACTGTCTGAATGACTCCCCAGTCCTTATCAATACTGTCTGAATGACTCCCCAGTCCTTATCAATACTGTCTGAATGACTCCCCAGTCCTTATCAATACTGTCTGAATGACTCCCCAGTCCTTATCAATACTGTCTGAATGACTCCCCAGTCCTTATCAATACTGTCTGAATGACTCCCCAGTCCTGTCTGAATATCAATACTGTCTGAATGACTCCCCAGTCCTTATCAATACTGTCTGAATGACTCCCCAGTCCTTATCAATACTGTCTGAATGACTCCCCAGTCCTTATCAATACTGTCTGAATGACTCCCCAGTCCTTATCAATACTGTCTGAATGACTCCCCAGTCCTTATCAATACTGTCTGAATGACTCCCCAGTCCTTATCAATACTGTCTGAATGACTCCCCAGTCCTTATCAATACTGTCTGAATGACTCCCCAGTCCTTATCAATACTGTCTGAATGACTCCCCAGTCCTTATCAATACTGTCTGAATGACTCCCCAGTCCTTATCAATACTGTCTGAATGACTCCCCAGACTCCCCAGTCCTTATCAATACTGTCTGAATGACTCCCCAGTCCTTATCAATACTGTCTGAATGACTCCCCAGTCCCTATCAATACTGTCTGAATGACTCCCCAGTCCTTATCAATACTGTCTGAATGACTCCCCCAGTCCCTATCAATACTGTCTGAATGACTCCCCAGTCCTTATCAATACTGTCTGAATGACTCCCCAGTCCTTATCAATACTGTCTGAATGACTCCCCAGTCCTTATCAATACTGTCTGAATGACTCCCCAGTCCCTATCAATACTGTCTGAATGACTCCCCAGTCCTTATCAATACTGTCTGAATGACTCCCCAGTCCTTATCAATACTGTCTGAATGACTCCCCAGTCCTTATCAATACTGTCTGAATGACTCCCCAGTCCTTATCAATACTGTCTGAATGACTCCCCAGTCCTTATCAATACTGTCTGAATGACTCCCCAGTCCTTATCAATACTGTCTGAATGACTCCCCAGTCCTTATCAATACTGTCTGAATGACTCCCCAGTCCTTATCAATACTGTCTGAATGACTCCCCAGTCCCTATCAATACTGTCTGAATGACTCCCCAGTCCTTATCAATACTGTCTGAATGACTCCCCAGTCCTTATCAATACTGTCTGAATGACTCCCCAGTCCTTATCAATACTGTCTGAATGACTCCCCAGTCCTTATCAATACTGTCTGAATGACTCCCCAGTCCCTATCAATACTGTCTGAATGACTCCCCAGTCCTTATCAATACTGTCTGAATGACTCCCCAGTCCTTATCAATACTGTCTGAATGACTCCCCAGTCCTTATCAATACTGTCTGAATGACTCCCCAGTCCTTATCAATACTGTCTGAATGACTCCCCAGTCCTTATCAATACTGTCTGAATGACTCCCCAGTCCCTATCAATACTGTCTGAATGACTCCCCAGTCCCTATCAATACTGTCTGAATGACTCCCCAGTCCTTATCAATACTGTCTGAATGACTCCCCAGTCCTTATCAATACTGTCTGAATGACTCCCCAGTCCTTATCAATACTGTCTGAATGACTCCCCAGTCCTTATCAATACTGTCTGAATGACTCCCCAGTCCTTATCAATACTGTCTGAATGACTCCCCAGTCCCTATTGAATATGCTGCCATCTGGGATGCTCTGGAGTATGTTTCTTCTCCCAGAATGAATAGTATGCTGTTGTCATGTTTCCTGACCTCTGACCTCCAGGTGAACCTGTGTCGCTGGAGCCACCAGCAGCGCCCTGAGGACGACACAGGGGAGGGGCCTGACGGAGACATCCGCCTCTGGACCAATGGGGCAAAGGTGAGCCAAGGCGGAGCGGAGGCCATGATCCTATTGGTCAACCACGGCCAAGGGGTGGAGATTCAGGTCAGAGGTCACGACAGCGAACGGGCCAAGTGTTACACCCTCCTGGACACCATGGTTACCATCACAGAGTCGCTCCTGTCCTCCACCCTCCCTGGCCTCCTCAGCGCCCGGTACTACCTCAGCCCCCAGCAGCTCAGAGAGCATCACGGTCCCGTTATGATCTACCAGCCTAAAGACTTCCTGAAGGCTCAGACCCAGAGAGAGACCAGCCTCACCAACACCATGGGGGGGTACAGGGAGAGCTTCAGCAGTATCCTCGCCTTGGGCTGTACTGAAGTCTATAGTCAGGGTAGTCTGTGTGCAGATGTCCACATCTCAGAGGTCAGCCTGCTGGCCAGGAGGAAGCTGTGTCGTCTTTTAGACCCTCCTGATGCGCTGGGGAAGGACTGGTGTCTGCTGGCTATGAACCTGGGTCTCACCTACCTGGTGGCCAAACACAGCTCCACCCCCAACGGGACCCCAATCAATGGGGGCCCTGCCCCAGACAATGACCCCGCCCTCCTGGCCAGCCCCACGGCAGCGCTGCTCCTGGATTGGTCAGCCCGTCCAGACAGCACGGTGGGGTTGTTGATGTGGAAGCTGCGTGAGTTGGGGAGGCGTGACGCTGCTGACTTCCTGTTAAAGACCTCGCCTGTCTTCAGGGTCAACGTAGAGGGTGTGGCTAGGGGAAGGGGAAGAGCCTGTAACGGTGGCACCTCCTACAACTCCATCAGCTCAGTCATCTCCCGATGAGACGGGTGTAATCCCTGGGAACCAAGAAACACAGGGACAAACCTGAACGGGGTTTACTTTTTCCGTTGCAAAACATTTTGCTTCAGTGTGCGCTATTGAATACACACCATGTCCTGGATCAGAACAGCTTCCGCTCATCCTGATCTGGCCCACCAGGGGAGAAGATTAGAAACTGATCCTAGATCAGAGTGGGGAAACTAACTGTGTCCTGTCCTCAGAGTGAGGCTGGGCGAACTAGGGCTGACGAACCAACCAACACCATGTGCAATCTAATCTTTCCCAGGGTTTAGTGTTAGTTCTTTCCTGTTAACCCCTAGGTCACTGATGCTCTGTGAGACTGATGCTCTGTGCACATCCAGTATCCATATGGCTCCCCTCCTCTCTTCTCCTAGTCTCCTCCTGTCCTCTCCTCCTCCTCCTCCTGTCCTCCTCTCCTCCTCCTCCTGTCCTCCTCTCCTCCTCCTCCTGTCCTCCTCTCCTCCTCCTCCTGTCCTCCTCTCCTCCTCCTCCTGTCCTCCTCTCCTCCTCCTCCTGTCCTCCTCTCCTCCTCCTCCTGTCCCCCTCTCCCCCTTCTCCTGTCCTCCTCTCCCCCCCTCCCCCTCCTCCTCCTCCCTCCCTCTCCTCCTCCTCCTGTCCTCCTCCCCTCTCCTCCTCCTCCTGTCCTCCTCTCCTCCTCCTCCTGTCCCCCTCTCCTCCTCCTCCTGTCCTCCTGTCCCCCTCTCCCCCTCCTCCTGTCCCCCTCTCCCCCTTCTCCTGTCCTCCTCTCCTCCTCCTCCTCTCCTCCTCCTCCTGTCCTCTCCTCCTTTTTCTCCTGTCCTCTCCTCCTCCTCCTCCTGTCCTCCTCTCCTTCTCCTGTCCTCCTCTCCTCCTCCTCCTGTCCTCCTCTCCTCCTCCTGTCCTCCTCTCCTCCCTCATGTCCTCCTCTCCTCCTTTTCTCCTGTCCTCCTCTCCTCCTCCTCCTGTCCTCTCCTCCTCCTCCTGTCCTCTCGTCCTCCTCCTCCTGTCCTCCTCTCCTCCTCCTCCTCTCCTCCTGTCCTCTCCTCCTTTTTCTCCTGTCCTCTCCTCCTCCTCTTGTCCTCCTCCTCCTGTCCTCTCCTCCTTTTTCTCCTGTCCTCTCCTCCTCCTCCTGTCTTCCTCTCCTCCTCCTGTCCTCCTCTCCTCCTCCTGTCCACTCTCATCCTCCAAACCTCTCCTCATCTCCCCTCTCCTCTCTCCTCCTCTCTCACCCTATCCTCTCCTCTCTCATCCTGTTCTCTCACCTCCTCTCCACCTCTCTCCTCTCTCCTCCAAACCTCTCCTCTCCTCTCTCACCCTGTCCTCTCCTCTCTCATCCTGTTCTCTCACCTCCTCTCCTCCTCTCTCCTCTCCTCCTCTCTCACCCTGTCCTCTCCTCCTCCTCCTCCTCCTCCTCTCCTCTCTCATCCTGTTCTCTCACCTCCTCTCCTCCTCCTCCTCCTCCTCTCCTCTCTCATCCTGTTCTCTCACCTCCTCTCCTCCTCTCCTCACCATCCCCCTATATGAATGTTGAAATGAACTGGCTGTCCTGAGCTCCAAAGAGGATCCCAAATGGAATCCTACTGAAGTGGCACTAAACTTCAGTAGTTGCTCTTTCTGCCCTGCTGCCCTGCTTGTCAGCATCTCAACTCCAACACAGCACTAGAAGTACAGCAAGGGTTTTTCTTTATTTTTACTGTTTTCTACATTGAATAATAATAGTGAAACTACGAAATGACACATATGGAATCATGTAGTAACCAACAAAGTCTTTAACAAATCAAAATATATTTAAAATTCATCAAAGTAGCCACTCTTTGCCTTGATGACAGCTTTAGACACTCTTGACATTCTCTCAATCATGAGGTAGTCACCTGGAATGCATTTCAATTAACAGGTGTGCCTTGTTAAAAGTAAAAATGTGTGGATTGTTTTTCCTTTCTTTAATGTGTTTGAGCCAATCAGTTATGTTGGGACATACAGAAGAGCCCTATTTGGTGAAAGACCAAATCCATATATTGACAAGAACAGCTCAAAAATGAAAAGAGAAATTACAGTCCATCATTACTTTAAGACATGAAGGTCAGTCAATCTGGAACTTTTCAAGAACTTTGAAAGTTTCTTCACGTGCAGTCTCAAAAACCATCAAGCACTATGATGAAACTAGCTCTCATGAGACTGCCACAGGAAAGGAAGACCCAGAGTTACCTCTGCCGCAAAGGATAAGTTCATTAAGGTTAACTGCACCTCAGATTACAGCCCAAATAAATGCTTCACAGAGTTCAATCAGGCCTCTTCATGGTTGAAGTTCTGCAAAGAAACCACTACAAAAGGTCACCAATTAGAAGAAGAGACTTGCTTGGGCCAAGAAACACGAACAATGGACATTAGACTGGTGGAAATCTGTCCATTGGTCTGGAGTCCAAATTTGACCACAGAGTGAAAAAAAGCAGCCAACAAGTGCTCAGCATATGTGGGAACTCCTTCATTTGAATAATCTCATTTGAAGAATCCACAAAACAATTTGGTTACTACATGATTCCATATGTGTTATTTCATAGTTTTTATGTCTTCACTATTATTCTACAATATAGAAAATAGTAAAAAATAAAGAAAAACCCTTGAATGAGTAGATGTGTCCCAACTTTTGACTGGTACTGTACATGTCAGCACATGCCCCTCAACACAACACAACTGTTGTTCACAAAGGAAGATAAATAAATCCACATCAGCAATGGAGGATTTGATATCAATCTGGGCTCCTTTTATATACTGAGGTTACAGTTTGATAACAGATGAAGTCTCTGTCTCCATCTCTCTCTGACATGATTACAGATGAAGTCTCTGTCTCCATCTCTCTCTGACATGATTACAGTTTGATAACAGATGAAGTCTCTGTCCATTTCTTTCTAACATGATATAAGGAGTTCAATGCTTGACTAGTTCTAACGACAGTGAGATATTTCTGATCTTCTACCTCTCCTAAAAAGCACAAAGGTCCAACAACCCTGTCTAGGGGATCTTCTTGTCCTGGGGTCTTTCCTACATAATGCACCACAGAGCTCTGGTCAAAAGGGTCCCATCTGGGACAGTCCATTGGCCCTGTCTAAGGGTTAGGGGTTAGTTACAACGATACAGCACGGCAGGTGGGGACTAACAATGTGTTGATAGATCCACAACATAATGGAACATCTAACTCTTAGGGCTGGTTTCCCGGTCACAGATTAAGCCTGCAGCAAATACACACTTTGGACTAGTCTTAATCTTAGTCTGGGAAACCAAATGAGTACTGTTGCGTGAGCTAGTGACTTAAGATCAGCAGGCTAATGCAGTGTTGTGAAGACGACTGTGGTTTAAACCCAGACAGAGACCTAGCTACCATGACAGGACCTTCCTAGCAGAAACAACATGTCAATTATTATGATGTGAATGCCCAGAAGCCTTCACTTCACAGTCTACTCTGTCTGTTACCCTCCCAGCCCCCAGGTCTGTGGGGTTCGACTACTAACAGATTGTATTGACATGCAGTAATGATATGAAGAAGTCTGTCACTCCATTGTCTAACTCCATTGTCTAACTCCATTGTCTAACTCCATTGTCTAACTCCATTGTCTAACTCTTCTCCACAGTGTTGGACTCAGCTGAATGAACCACCCATACATGTTGTAAAAGGGAACATGTTAGAGTGGTAGTAGTGGTATCAGAGACAACATGTCAGAGTTAGACGGTGGAGGACAGAACACAGTGGAAGTAGTGGTATCAGAGACAACATGTCAGAGTTAGACGGTGGAGGACAGAACACAGTGGTAGTAGTGGTATCAGAGACAACATGTCAGAGTTAGACGGTGGAGGACAGAACAGGACAGAACACAGTGGAAATAGTGGTATCAGAGACAACATGTCAGAGTTAGACGGTGGAGGAGAGAACACAGTGGTAGTAGTGGTATCAGAGACAACATGTCAGAGTTAGACGGTGGAGGACAGAACACAGTGGAAGTAGTGGTATCAGAGAGTTTTTTTGGTGGGTTTATTTTAGCACACACACACACACCACACAGACACACACACACACACACACACACACACACACACACACACACACACACACACACACACACACACACACACACACACACACACAGACACACACAGACACACCACACACACCACACACCACACAGACACACACACACACACAGACACACACCACACAGACACACCACACACACACACACACACACACCACACAGACACCACACAGTTACTCTGAACCCTCCTACTGCTGCCTTGCTGAGCTGAAGAGCTGTGCCTGTGAAAGGGAAGTTACTAGTAGTGTACTGCTGACCTTTTAAAGTCTTCTAATGAACATTGAAATGTTTTTGTTGTTTCTTGATTCTGATGGTAAGTGGCTTTCTTTGTTTCCTTGGATTTGACGCAGACCCTACTGCGTCCCAATTGGCACGATATTCCCTATATAGTGCACTACTTTTGACCAGAGCCCTATTCCCTATATAGTGCACTACTTTATACCAGAGCCCTATTCCCTATATAGTGCACTGCTTTAGACCGGAGCCCTATTCCCTATATAGTGCACTGCTTTAGACCAGAGCCCTATTCCCTATATAGTGCACTGTTTTAGACCAGAGCCCTATTCCCTATATAGTGCACTACTTTAGACCAGACCTCTATAGAACCCTATTCCCTATATAGTGCACTACTATTTTTTTTTTTTTTTTTTTTTTTACCGTTAAGTCAGTTAAGAAGGCAAGTTAAGTTAAGAACAAATTCTTATTTTCAATGACGGCCTAGGAACAGTGGGTTAACTGCCTGTTCAGGGGCAGAATGACAGATTTGTACCTTGTCAGCCCTCCGGTTACTAGTCCAATGCTCTAACCACTAGGCTACACTGCCGCCCCGGCCCTATAGACCAGGGCCCTATAGAACCCTATTCCCTATATAGTGCACTACTATAGACCAGGGCCCTATAGAACCCTATTCCGTATATAGTGCACTACTATAGACCAGGGCCCTATAGAACCCTATTCCCTATATAGTGCACTACTATAGACCAGGGCCCTATAGAACCCTATTCCCTATATAGTGCAATACTATAGACTAGGGCCCTATAGACCCTATTCCCTATATAGTGCACTACTATAGACTAGGGCCCTATAGAACCCTATTCCCTATATAGTGCACTACTATAGACCAGAACTCTATAGAACCCTATTCCCTATATAGCGCACTACTATAGACCAGGGCCCTATAGAACCCTATTCCCTATATAGTGCACTACTATAGACCAGGGCCCTATAGAACCCTATTCCCTATATAGTGCACTACTATAGACCAGGGCCCAATATGGTTAGCAACATGTAGGGAATACAGTGCCATTTGTTGAGCACCCTCTGTATCTGTCTGTCTGAGCGCATGGAGACGGGTGTATTCAAGACTTTGTACAGACACAACAGAAAGACGTCTCTCTCTGCCTTGTTTGTATTTCTGATTGTTCCCATAGACTGGGACGATACCATGTCCTGAACCTTTACAGTGTAGTAGTTACATTTGATAATAAATTGTTTACCTGAGAACATTGTGTACCTTGATTTATTGAATGCATAGCAATATTTCCTTCCCTCCCTTCTCTATAAATCTCCTGTTCATAGATGAGATGTTTGTGACTGAAATCTTCCTGGTTATATTTTCCTCACCCATCAGATAAACAGCACTTTATTTTGATGCAAGAATTACCTGAACAGGGTTGTGTTTGTGGCCAGTCAGTGTTGGGATAATATGTTCACATCAATGTATTAACTGTGTTTAGTAAGAAGAGTCTATTCAGATTCCTGAGCTGTTGTTAGACTGGCTACGGAAAACTGTTAGATGGGATGAACAACTGGTGGTGTTAGTGTGAGGAACAACTGGTGGTGTTAATGGAGGAACAACTGGTGGTGTTAATGTGAGGAACAACTGGTGGTGTTAATGGGAGGAACAACTGGTGGTTAGATGTGTTAATGTGAGGAACAACTGGTGGTGTTAATGGGAGGAACAACTGGTGGTGTTAATGGGAGGAACAACTGGTGGTGTTAGATGTGTTAATGTGAGGAACAACTGGTGGTGTTAATGTGAGGAACAACTGGTGGTGTTAATGTGTTAATGTGGAACAACTGGTGGTGTTAATGTGAGGAACAACTGGTGGTGTTAATGTGAGGAACAACTGGTGGTGTTAGATGTGTTAATGTGAGGAACAACTGGTGGTGTTAATGTGAGGAACAACTGGTGGTGTTAGATGTGTTAATGGGAGGAACAACTGGTGGTGTTAGATGTGTTAATGTGAGGAACAACTGGTGGTGTTAATGTGAGGAACAACTGGTGGTGTTAATGTGAGTAACAACTGGTGGTGTTAATGTGAGGAACAACTGGTGGTGTTAATGTGAGGAACAACTGGTGGTGTTAATGTGAGGAACAACTGGTGGTGTTAATGTGAGTAACAACTGGTGGTGTTAATGTGAGGAACAACTGGTGGTGTTAATGTGAGGAACAACTGGTGGTGTTAATGTGAGGAACAACTGGTGGTGTTAATGTGAGTAACAACTGGTGGTGTTAATGTGAGGAACAACTGGTGGTGTTAATGTGAGGAACAACTGGTGGTGTTAATGTGAGGAACAACTGGTGGTGTTAATGTGAGGAACAACTGGTGGTGTTAGATGTGTTAATGTGAGGAACAACTGGTGGTGTTAGATGTGTTAATGTGAGGAACAACTGGTGGTGTTAATGTGAGGAACAACTGGTGGTGTTAATGTGTTAATGGGAGGAACAACTGGTGGTGTTAATGTGAGGAACAACTGGTGGTGTTAATGTGAGGAACAACTGGTGGTGTTAATGTGAGGAACAACTGGTGGTGTTAATGTGTTAATGGGAGGAACAACTGGTGGTGTTAATGTGAGGAACAACTGGTGGTGTTAATGTGAGGAACAACTGGTGGTGTTAATGTGTTAATGGGAGGAACAACTGGTGGTGTTAGATGTGTTAATGTGAGGAACAACTGGTGGTGTTAGATGTGAGGACCAACTGGTGGTGTTAGATATGTTAATGTGAGGAACAACTGGTGGTGTTAATGTGAGGAACAACTGGTGGTGTTAGATGTGAGGACCAACTGGTGGTGTTAGATGTGTTAATGTGAGGAACAACTGGTGGTGTTAATGTGAGGAACAACTGGTGGTGTTAGATGTGTTAATGTGAGGAACAACTGGTGGTGTTAGATGTGTTAATGGGAGGAACAACTGGTGGTGTTAGATGTGTTAATGTGAGGAACAACTGGTGGTGTTAATGTGAGGAACAACTGGTGGTGTTAATGGGAGGAACAACTGGTGGTGTTAATGTGAGGAACAACTGGTGGTGTTAGATGTGTTAATGTGAGGAACAACTGGTGGTGTTAATGTGAGGAACAACTGGTGGTGTTAGATGTGTTAATGGGAGGAACAACTGGTGGTGTTAGATGTGTTAATGTGAGTAACAACTGGTGGTGTTAATGTGAGGAACAACTGGTGGTGTTAATGTGAGTAACAACTGGTGGTGTTAATGTTAATGAGGAACAACTGGTGGTGTTAATGTGAGGAACAACTGGTGGTGTTAATGTGAGGAACAACTGGTGGTGTTAATGTGAGTAACAACTGGTGGTGTTAATGTGAGGAACAACTGGTGGTGTTAATGTGAGGAACAACTGGTGGTGTTAATGTGAGGAACAACTGGTGGTGTTAATGTGAGTAACAACTGGTGGTGTTAATGTGAGGAACAACTGGTGGTGTTAATGTGAGGAACAACTGGTGGTGTTAATGTGAGGAACAACTGGTGGTGTTAGATGTGTTAATGTGAGGAACAACTGGTGGTGTTAGATGTGTTAATGTGAGGAACAACTGGTGGTGTTAATGTGAGGAACAACTGGTGGTGTTAGATGTGTTAATGGGAGGAACAACTGGTGGTGTTAATGTGAGGAACAACTGGTGGTGTTAATGTGAGGAACAACTGGTGGTGTTAATGTGAGGAACAACTGGTGGTGTTAATGTGTTAATGGGAGGAACAACTGGTGGTGTTAATGTGAGGAACAACTGGTGGTGTTAATGTGAGGAACAACTGGTGGTGTTAATGTGAGGAACAACTGGTGGTGTTAATGTGTTAATGGGAGGAACAACTGGTGGTGTTAATGTGTTAATGGGAGGAACAACTGGTGGTGTTAGATGTGTTAATGTGAGGAACAACTGGTGGTGTTAGATGTGAGGACCAACTGGTGGTGTTAGATATGTTAATGTGAGGAACAACTGGTGGTGTTAATGTGAGGAACAACTGGTGGTGTTAGATGTGAGGACCAACTGGTGGTGTTAGATGTGTTAATGTGAGGAACAACTGGTGGTGTTAGATGTGTTAATGGGAGGAACAACTGGTGGTGTTAGATGTGTTAATGTGAGGAACAACTGGTGGTGTTAATGTGAGGAACAACTGGTGGTGTTAATGGGAGGAACAACTTGTGCTGTTAATGTGAGGAACAACTGGTGGTGTTAGATGTGTTAATGTGAGGAACAACTGGTGGTGTTAGATGTGTTAATGGGAGGAACAACTGGTGGTGTTAGATGTGTTAATGTGAGGAACAACTGGTGGTGTTAGATGTGTTAATGGGAGGAACAACTGGTGGTGTTAGATGTGTTAATGTGAGGAACAACTGGTGGTGTTAGATGTGTTAATGTGAGGAACAACTGGTGGTGTTAATGTGAGGAACAACTGGTGGTGTTAGATGTGTTAATGGGAGGAACAACTGGTGCTGTTAGATGTGTTAATGTGAGGAACAACTGAGGAACAACTGGTGGTGTTAGATGTGTTAATGTGAGGAACAACTGGTGGTGTTAGATGTGTTAATGGGAGGAACAACTGGTGGTGTTAGATGTGTTAATGTGAGGAACAACTGGTGGTGTTAGATGTGTTAATGTGAGGAACAACTGGTGGTGTTAGATGTGTTAATGGGAGGAACAACTGGTGGTGTTAGATGTGTTAATGGGAGGAACAACTGGTGGTGTTAGATGTGTTAATGGGAGGAACAACTGGTGGTGTTAGATGTGTTAATGTGAGGAACAACTGGTGGTGTTAGATGTGTTAATGGGAGGAACAACTGGTGGTGTTAGATGTGTTAATGTGAGGAACAACTGGTGGTGTTAGATGGTTAATGGGAGGAACAACTGGTGGTGTTAGATGTGAGGAACAACTGGTGGTGTTAGATGTGTTAATGTGAGGAACACCTGATGGTGTTAGATGTGTTAATGTGAGGAACAACTGGTGGTGTTAATGTGAGGAACAACTGGTGGTGTTAATGTGAGGAACAACTGGTGGTGTTAGATGTGTTAATGGGAGGAACAACTGGTGGTGTTAGATGTGTTAATGTGAGGAACAACTGGTGGTGTTAGATGTGTTAATGGGAGGAACAACTGGTGGTGTTAGATGTGTTAATGTGAGGAACAACTGGTGGTGTTAATGGGAGGAACAACTGGTGGTGTTAATGTGAGGAACAACTGGTGGTGTTAGATGTGTTAATGGGAGGAACAACTGGTGCTGTTAGATGTGTTAATGTGAGGAACAACTGGTGGTGTTAGATGTGTTAATGTGAGGAACAACTGGTGGTGTTAGATGTGTTAATGGGAGGAACAACTGGTGGTGTTAGATGTGTTAATGTGAGGAACAACTGGTGGTGTTAGATGTGTTAATGTGAGGAACAACTGGTGGTGTTAGATGTGTTAATGGGAGGAACAACTGGTGGTGTTAGATGTGTTAATGGGAGGAACAACTGGTGGTGTTAGATGTGTTAATGTGAGGAACAACTGGTGGTGTTAGATGTGTTAATGGGAGGAACAACTGGTGGTGTTAGATATGTTAATGTGAGGAACAACTGGTGGTGTTAATGTGAGGAACAACTGGTGGTGTTAGATGTGTTAATGGGAGGAACAACTGGTGCTGTTAGATGTGTTAATGTGAGGAACAACTGGTGGTGTTAGATGTGTTAATGTGAGGAACAACTGGTGGTGTTAGATGTGTTAATGGGAGGAACAACTGGTGGTGTTAATGTGAGGAACAACTGGTGGTGTTAGATGTGTTAATGTGAGGAACAACTGGTGGTGTTAATGTGAGGAACAACTGGTGGTGTTAATGTGAGGAACAACTGGTGGTGTTAGATGTGTTAATGGGAGGAACAACTGGTGGTGTTAGATGTGTTAATGTGAGGAACAACTGGTGCTGTTAGATGTGTTAATGTGAGGAACAACTGGTGGTGTTAGATGTGTTAATGTAAGGAACAACTAGTGGTGTTAATGTGAGGAACAACTGGTGGTGTTAGATGTGTTAATGTGAGTAACAACTGGTGGTGTTAATGTGAGTAACAACTGGTGGTGTTAATGTGAGGAACAACTGGTGGTGTTAATGTGAGGAACAACTGGTGGTGTTAATGTGAGGAACAACTGGTGGTGTTAATGTGAGGAACAACTGGTGGTGTTAATGTGAGGAACAACTGGTGGTGTTAGATGTGTTAATGTGAGGAACAACTGGTGCTGTTAGATGTGTTAATGTGAGAAACAACTGGTGGTGTTAGATGTGTTAATGTGAGGAACAACTGGTGGTGTTAATGTGAGGAACAACTGGTGGTGTTAGATGTGTTAATGTGAGGAACAACTGGTGGTGTTAATGTGAGGAACAACTGGTGGTGTTAGATGTGTTAATGTAAGGAACAACTGGTGGTGTTAGATGTGTTAATGTGAGGAACAACTGGTGGTGTTAATGTGAGGAACAACTGGTGGTGTTAGATGTGTTAATGTGAGGAACAACTGGTGCTGTTAGATGTGTTAATGTGAGGAACAACTGGTGGTGTTAGATGTGTTAATGGGAGGAACAACTGGTGGTGTTAGATGTGTTAATGGGAGGAACAACTGGTGGTGTTAGATGTGTTAATGTGAGGAACAACTGGTGGTGTTAGCTGTGTTAATGGGAGGAACAACTGGTGGTGTTAGATGTGTTAATGTGAGGAACAACTGGTGGTGTTAATGTGAGGAACAACTGGTGGTGTTAGATGTGTTAATGTGAGGAACAACTGGTGGTGTTAGATGTGTTAATGTGAGGAACAACTGGTGGTGTAAATGTGAGGAACAACAGGTGGTGTTAGATGTGTTAATGTGAGGAACAACTGGTTGTGTTAATGTGAGGAACAACTGGTGGTGTTAGATGTGTTAATGTGAGGAACAACTGGTGGTGTTAGATATGTTAATGTGAGGAACAACTGGTGGTGTAAATGTGAGGAACAACAGGTGGTGTTAGATGTGTTAATGTGAGGAACAACTGGTGGTGTTAATGTGAGGAACAACTGGTGGTGTTAATGTGTTAATGTGAGGAACAACTGGTGGTGTTAGATATGTTAATGTGAGGAACAACTGGTGGTGTTAGATGTGTTAATGTGAGGAACAACTGGTGCTGTTAGATATGTTAATGTAAGGAACAACTGGTGGTGTTAATGTGAGGAACAACTGGTGGTGTTAGATGTGTTAATGTGAGGAACAACTGGTGGTGTTAGATGTGTTAATGTGAGGAACAACTGGTGCTGTTAGATATGTTAATGTGAGGAACAACTGGTGGTGTTAATGTGAGGAACAACTGGTGTTGTTAGATGTGTTAATGTGAGGAACAACTGGTGGTGTTAATGTGAGGAACAACTGGTGGTGTTAGATGTGTTAATGTGAGGAACAACTGGTGCTGTTAGATGTGTTAATGTGAGGAACAACTGGTGGTGTTAATGTGAGGAACAACTGGTGCTGTTAGATGTGTTAATGTCAGGAACAACTGGTGGTGTTAGATGTGTTAATGTGAGGAACAACTGGTGGTGTTAATGTGAGGAACAACTGGTGGTGTTAGATGTGTTAATGTGAGGAACAACTGGTGCTGTTAGATGTGTTAATGTGAGGAACAACTGGTGGTGTAAATGTGAGGAACAACAGGTGGTGTTAGATGTGTTAATGGGAGGAACAACTGGTGGTGTTAGATGTGTTAATGTGAGGAACAACTGGTGGTGTTAGATGTGTTAATGTGAGGAACAACTGGTGGTGTTAGATGTGTTAATGGGAGGAACAACTGGTGGTGTTAATGTGAGGACCAACTGGTGGTGTTAGATGTGTTAATGGGAGGAACAACTGGTGGTGTTAATGTGAGGAACAACTGGTGGTGTTAATGTGAGGAACAACTGGTGGTGTTAGATGTGTTAATGGGAGGAACAACTGGTGGTGTTAGATGTGTTAATGTGAGGAACAACTGGTGGTGTTAGATGTGTTAATGTGAGGAACAACTGGTGGTGTTAATGTGAGGAACAACTGGTGGTGTTAATGTGAGGAACAACTGGTGGTGTTAGATGTGTTAATGGGAGGAACAACTGGTGGTGTTAGATGTGTTAATGTGAGGAACAACTGGTGGTGTTAGATGTGTTAATGGGAGGAACAACTGGTGGTGTTAGATGTGTTAATGTGAGGAACAACTGGTGGTGTTAATGTGAGGACCAACTGGTGGTGTTAGATGTGTTAATGGGAGGAACAACTGGTGGTGTTAGTACCTTGCTTGCTAACTAGCCAACTACGGCCAACTTAGTCACTTCAGACAGCCAGAATAACAGCTAAGTTGGTGTATTTGTTTTAGCATTGTTGACCCCCATCCTTGAAACATCCTGCAGAGCAGCAGACCTCTCCTCTGGCACATGGAGATCCCCTCCTGGTCCTCGTGTCCATCCTCAGGCAGCTCCAAAGGCAGGTGTCTCAGCCGAGCTCAGTGCTTTCTTGTTGTGTAGTTAGCTGTTAGTTGCCCATGTGACTCTCCCTAATACAGGTCATTCGGAAAGTATTCAGACCCCTTTTTCCACATTTTGTTAAGTTCTGAAATAGAATAAATCCCCACCCCCTTAGTCAATCGACACACAATATCCCATAATGACAAAGCAAAAACAGATTTTTATAAGGTTTTTGCAAATGTATAAATAAAAAACTGGAACATCACATTTACATTCTACTCGGTACTTTGCTGAAGCACCTTTGGCAGCGATTACAGCCTCGACTCTTATTTACAATGACGACCAAAAGGCCTCCTGGGAGACGGTATACATTTTATATTTAATTAAAATATAGTACAAAACGTACCACACTACATAGAGACCTAAGACAACACATTAGCATGGCAGCAACACATGATAACACAACAAAAACATGGTAGCAACACATGACAAAAACATGGTAGCAACACATGACAAAAACATGGTAGCAACACAACATGGCAGCAGCACAACATGACAACATGGTAGAAACACAACATGGCAGCAGCACAACATGACAACATGGTAGAAACACAACATGGGAGCAGCACAACATGACAACAACATGGTAGTAGAACAACATGGTAGCAGCATGATATGGTAGCAGCTCGACATGTTAGAAGAACAACATGGTAGCAGCACAACATGGTAGCAGGACAACATGGTAACAGCATAACAGGGTAGCAGCATAACATGGTAGCAACACAACATGGCAGCAGCACAACATGACAAAATGGTAGCAACACAACATGGCAGCAGCACAAAACAGAGTTCCTCTGTCCTTTTGCCCATCTTAATCATTTCTTTTTATTGGCCAGTCTGAGATATGGCTTTTTCTTTGCAACTCTGCCTAGAAGGCCAGCATCCCGGAGTCGCCTCTTCACTGTTGATGTTGAGACTGGTGTTTTGTGGGTACTATTTAATGAAGCTGTCAGTTGAGGACTTGTGAGGCGTCTGTTTCTCAAACTAGACACTCTAATATACTTGTCCTCATGCTCAGTTGTGCACCGGGGCCTCCCACTCCTCTTTCTATTCTGGTTAGAGCCAGTTTGCGCAGTTCTGTGAAAGGAGAAGTACGCAGCATTATATGAGATCTTCAGTTTCTTGGCAATTGCTCGCATCAAATCGTCTTCATTTCTCAGAACAAGAATAGACTGACGAGTTTCAGAAGAAAGTACTTGGCCATTTTGAGCCTGTAATTGAACCCACAAATGCTGACGCTCCAGATACTCAACTAGTCTAAAGAAGGACAGTTTTATTGCTTCTTTTAATCAGAACAACAGTTTTCAGCTGTGCTAACATAATTGCAAAAGGGTTTTCTAATGATCAATTAGCCTTTTAAAATGATAAACTTGGATTAGCTAACACAATGTGTCATTGGAACACAGGAGTGATGGTTGCTGATAATGGGCCTCTGTACGCCTATGTAGATATTCCATTAAAAATCAGTCGTTTCATTTACAACATTAACAATGTCTACACTGTATTTCTGATCAATTTTATATTATTTTAATGGACAAAAAAGGTGCTTTTATTTAAAAAAAACAAGGACATTTCTAAATGACACCAAACTTCTGAACGGTATTATATATTATACATATTTTGAAGTTAATGCCATTGTTAAGTGAGAAGGGCGGAACAGCTCCTCCGGAAATGAACGTATATTTTAAATTCACTGTCTAGTGATATAACCATTTCAAAGTAGAGAAGTGTAGTGTAGGCAAGAGATAATAAAGAAATATTCTGTTGATTTAAGATTAAATCTGTCTGATATACAAAAAGCTTGGTGGAAAATACAGAGAATGTCGAACTCATTAAGACACAATGGTCTTTAACTGTATTACCCAAAGTAGGAAAAAGGGATGAGAAATGATTTATTGATCATCAAGATAGGACATTGCAGAGAGAGAGAGAGTTGAGGGCTCTTGGTGAACAGATAAAAATCTTAAAAGGCGAAATTCCACAATTACAGGAGGCAAAGGTCGTGAAGGCAGACTTGGCTTCCTCCTATGGGCTCTTTGTTCCCTCAATCTCCCCTCAGGCTGAGTTGCTCAGGTTTCAGGCATCTGATCAGCACTGCCTGGCCTTGAGTCAACAGATTCTGACAGCGGTGACGAACGATATCTTAGGCCAACAAGAACACAGGCTGTAAAAGTGAGTAAAGACAAACCCCCGGTGACAGTAATCACACACAAATCAGCACCTCCAAAACAGTTGGATGTGTGGTGAAAGACTCCATGAGATGTGGGTATGAAGCCTAAACAGCTGCCCTGTGGAATTCCTGTTCTAACTGGATTATATTTGATAGGCTTCCATTAAAGAACACCCTCTGTGTTCTGTTTAGACAGGTAACTCTTTATCCACATTATAGCAGGGGGTGTAAAGCCATAACACATTCTAGAACACCCTCTGTGTTCTGTTTAGACAGGTAACTCTTTATCCACAATATAGCAGCGGATGTAAAGCCATAACACATTCTAGAACACCCTCTGTCTTCTGTTTAGACAGGTAACTCCTTATCCACATTATAGCAGGGGGTGTAAAGCCATAACACATTCTAGAACACCCTCTGTGTTCTGTTTAGACAGGTAACTCTTTATCCACATTATAGCAGGGGGTGTAAAGCCATAACACATTCTAGAACACCCTCTGTGTTCTGTTTAGACAGGTAACTCTTTATCCACATTATAGCAGGGGGTGTAAAGCCATAACACATTCTAGAACACCCTCTGTGTTCTGTTAGACAGGTAACTGTTTATCCACAATATAGCAGCGGATGTGAAGCCATAACACATTCTAGAACACCCTCTGTGTTCTGTTTAGACAGGTAACTCTTTATCCACAATATAGCAGCGGATGTAAAGCCATAACACATTCTAGAACACCCTCTGTGTTCTGTTTAGACAGGTAACTCTTTATCCACATTATAGCAGGGGGTGTAAAGCCATAACACATTCTAGAACACCCTCTGTGTTCTGTTAGACAGGTAACTCTTTATCCACATTATAGCAGGGGGTGTAAAGCCATAACACATACGTTTTTCCAGCAGCAGACTATGATCGATAATATCAAAAGCTGCACTGAAGTCTAACAAGAGAGCCCACCCCCCAATCTTTTTATCATCAGTTTCTCTCAGCCAATCATCAGTCATTTGCGTAAGGGCTGTGCCTGTTGAATGTCTTTCCCTATAAGTGTTTTTTGTTTACTGTAAAATAACATTGTATCTGGTCAAACACAATTTGTTTCAGAAGTTTACTAAGGGTTGGTAACAGGCTGATTGGTCGGCTATTTGAGCCAGTGCTTTTAATCAGGGCAAGGTGACCGGAAACATGACCGAATACAAACAGTGCAGCTATTCCCTCCGCAAGGCAATCAAACAAGCTAAGCGTCAGTATAGACACAAAGTAGAATCGCAATTCAACGGCTCAGACATGAGGTATGTGGCAGGGTCTATAGTCAATCACGGATTACAAAAAGAAAACCAGCCCAGTCACGGACCAGGATGTCTCGCTCCCAGGCAGACTAAATGACTTTTTTGCCCGCGTTGAGGACATTTACATTTACATTACATTTAAGTCATTTAGCAGACGCTCTTATCCAGAGCGACTTACAAATTGGGGACAATACAGTTACACTGACATGGCCCGCAACCAAAACATGTGGACTCTCCTTCACTGCAGCCGAGGTGAGTAAAACATTTAAACGTGTTAACCCTCGCAGGGCTGCAGGCCCAGACGGCATCCCCAGCCGCGCCCTCAGAGCATGCGCAGACCAGCTGGCTGGTGTGTTTACGGACATATTCAATCAATCCCTATCCCAGTCTGCTGTTCCCACATGCTTCAAGAGGGCCACCATTGTTCCTGTTCCCAAGAAAGCTAAGGTAACTGAGCTAAACGACTACCGCCCCGTAGCACTCACTTCCGTCATCATGAAGTGCTTTGAGAAACTAGTCAAGGACCATATCACCTCCACCCTACCTGACACCCTAAACCCACTCCAATTTGCTTACCGCCCAAATAGGTCCAGAGACGATGCAATCTCAACCACACTGCACACTGCCCTAACCCATCTGGACAAGAGGAATACCTATGTGAGAATGCTGTTCATCGACTACAGCTCAGCATTTAACACCATAGTACCCTCCAAACTCGTCATCATGCTCGAGACCCTGGGTCTCGACCCCGCCCTGTGCAACTGGGTACTGGACTTCCTGACGGGCCGCCCCCAGGTGGTGAGGGTAGGCAACAACATCTCCACCCCACTGATCCTCAACACTGGGGCCCCACAAGGGTGCGTTCTGAGCCCTCTCCTGTACTCCCTGTTCACCCACGCGTCCAACTCAATCATCAAGTTTGCGGACGACACAACAGTGGTAGGCTTGATTACCAACAACGACGAGACGGCCTACAGGGAGGAGGTGAGGGCCCTCGGAGTGTGGTGTCAGGACAATAACCTCACACTCAACGTCAACAAAACTAAGGAGATGATTGTGGACTTCAGGAAACAGCAGAGGGAACACCCCCCTATCCACATCGATGGGACAGTAGTAGAGAGGGTAGTAAATTTTAAGTTCCTCGGCGTACACATCACAGACAAACTGAATTGGTCCACCCACACAGACAGCATCGTGAAGAAGGCGCAGCAGCGCCTCTTCAACCTCAGGAGGCTGAAGAAATTCAGCTTGTCACCAAAAGCACTCACAACCTTCTACAGATGCACAATCGAGAGCATCCTGTCGGGCTGTATCACCGCCTGGTACGGCAACTGCTCCCCCCACAACCGTAAGGCTCTCCAGAGGGTAGTGGGGTCTGCACAACGCATCACCGGGGGCAAACTACCTGCCCTCCAGGACACCTACACCAACGATGTCACAGGAAGGCCATAAAGATCATCAAGGACAACAACCACCCGAGCCACTGCCTGTTCACCCCGCTATCATCCAGAAGGCGAGGTCAGTACAGGTGCATCAAAGCTGGGACCGAGAGACTGAAAAACAGCTTCTAGCTCAAGGCCATCAGACTGTTAAACAGCAACCACTAACATTGAGTGGCTGCTGCAAACACACTGTCTCAACTCCAGCCACTTTAATAATGGGAATTGATGTCAAATATATCACTAGCCACTTTAAACAATGCTACCTAATATAATGTTTACATACCCTACATTATTCATCTCATATGTATACGTATATACTGTACTCTATATCATCTACTGCATCTTTATGTAATACATGTATCACTAGCCACTTTAAACTATGCCACTTTGTTTACATACTCATCTCATATTGTAAGGGATTTCCTCCTCTTCTTCCGAAGAGGAGAGGCGAGAAGGATCGGAGGACCAATATGCGGCGTGGTAAGTGTCCATGGTTCTTTTAATAAGAAATACTACACATGAACAAACTAACAAAACAAGAACCGTGAAAACCCAAAACAGCCCTATCTGGTGCAAACACAGAGACAGGAACAATCACCCACAAACACACAGTGAAACCCAGGCTACCTAAGTATGATTCTCAATCAGAGACAACTAATGACACCTGCCTCTGATTGAGAACCATACTTGGCCGAAACATAGAAATACCCAAATCAGAGAAAAACAAACATAGACTGCCCACCCCAAATCACACCCTGACCATACGAAATAATGACAAAACACAGGAAATAAAGGTCAGAACGTGACACATATGTATATACTGTACTCGATACCATCAACTGCATCTTGCCTATGCCGCTCTGTACCATCACTCATTCATATATCTTTATGTACATATTCTTTATCCCTTTACACTTGTGTGTATAAGGTAGTAGTTTTGGAATTGTTAGTTAGATTACTCGTTGGTTATTTCTGCATTGTCGGAACTAGAAGCACAAGCATTTCGCTACACTCGCATTAACATCTGCTAACCATGTGTATGTGACAAATACATTTGATTTTATTTGATTTTTGATTTGATTTGTAAAGGGGGCTTTACTATTCTTAGGTAGAGGAATGACTTTAGCTTCCCTCCAGGCCTGAGGGGACACTCTCTAGTAGGCTTAGCATGAAGATATGATAAATAGGAGTGGCAATATCATCCACTATTAATGACTAACTTCCCTCCAGGCCTGAGGGGACACTCTCTAGTAGGCTTAGCATGAAGATATGATAAATAGGAGTGGCAATATCGTCCACTATTATCCTCAGTCATTTTCCATCCAAGTTGTCAGACCTCAGAGGCTTGTCATTGTTGATACACAACAATACTGTTTAAATCTCTTCCACACTGTTAGCCTTTGTTTTGAACAACCGTGAACATGGTGTACATGAAGACCAGGTTTATAGAGCTGTGGGAGGTGAAGAGCAAGATGGCCGATGGATGGAGAGCCATACATCTTTTCCTGTGTCTGACCAACGCAACCAACAATTGGAGAGAAATGTGTTCAAAAACCAAAATAACTTTTTGTCAAATTTGAAGAAAGGTTTAGATCAGAGGTGGCTAGACACACTGTGGGTTACCTGACATGGGAGATGAAGATGCTCTCAATTCCTCCGGAAATGGGGCCATCACCCATCAGTTGATGCAATCCATACACGATGTTACTACTGACTGGGAGAGAGAAAACTATGGCGACATCATCGACAGGCTGTCACGACTGGACAGAGACGTCAAACAACATAATCAACCAAAAATAAAAAATCAGAGTTGTGCAGGTTCCCGAGTGAAACCAAACACGAGACTCGTTCAGCAGAAGAGAAACTGGATGATGTGGCATTGGGATGAGGTCTCTGTCTCAGAGCTATGCAGCCTACTTACGTCGCTGTGTCTGGTGGCATCGCTTGTTCTCGATCAACATGTTAGGAGGAGGCTCCTAACATCATCACACAACGTGGCAGAATGTCGTCCATCTACTCTGATGCTTCCTCCAGATGCCACATTATTTGAACACAACTGTTGTGAGTTGGTTTTGGATCAGCTTTCTGAAGGGTTCACCAAGAGTCATCAGAGTCACATTTGAACATCTTGGCCATGTTCTGTTATAATCTCCACCCGGCACAGCCAGAAGAGGACTGGCCACCCCATATAGCCTGGTTCCTCTCTAGGTTTATAATGTCCACCCGGCACAGCCAGAAGAGGACTGGCCACCCCTCATAGCCTGGTTCCTCTCTCGGTTTCTTCCTAGGTTTTAGCCTTTCTGGGGAGTTTTTCCTGGCCAATGTGCTTCTACACCTGCATTGCTTGCTGTTTGGGGTTTTAGGCTGGGTTTCTGTGCAGCACTTTGAGATATCAGCTGATGTACGAAGGGCTATATAAATAGATTTGATTTGATCTATTTGGAAAACACTGAGTTTATCTTTGACACAGACGGTTCAAGCATTGTGGATGGGGGTGTGAGGAAGGCCGGCTGGACAGTTACTACAATGGACAATGTGATAGTGAAAGGCACATTACCTGCAGGAACATCAGCACAGGTGGCAGAATTGGTGGCTTTGACAGAAACATGTAAACAGGCTGAAGGAATAACAGCTGATATCTACACAGACTCAAGGTATGCTTTCGGCGTTACCCAAAAACATGATTCATGACATCACTGGGAGTTCCTGTGAAGTATGGACCAGAGGTGATGGCTCTACTGAATGCTCTCCTGTGAAGTATGGACCAGAGGTGATGGCTCTACTGAATGCTCTCCTGTGAAGTATGGACCAGAGGTGATGGCTCTACTGAATGCTCTCCTGTGAAGTATGGACCAGAGGTGATGGCTCTACTGAATGCTCTCCTGTGAAGTATGGACCAGAGGTGATGGCTCTACTGAATGCTCTCCTGTGAAGTATGGACCAGAGGTGATGGCTCTACCGAATGCTCTCCTGTGAAGTATGGACCAGAGGTGATGGCTCTACTGAATGCTCTCCTGTGAAGTATGGACCAGAGGTGATGGCTCTACCTAATGCTCTCCTGTGAAGTATGGACCAGAGGTGATGGCTCTACTGAATGCTCTCCTGTGAAGTATGGACCAGAGGTGATGGCTCTACTGAATGCTCTCCTGTGAAGTATGGACCAGAGGTGATGGCTCTACTGAATGCTCTCCTGTGAAGTATGGACCAGAGGTGATGGCTCTACTGAATGCTCTCCTGTGAAGTATGGACCAGAGGTGATGGCTCTACTGAATGCTCTCCTGTGAAGTATGGACCAGAGGTGATGGCTCTACCGAATGCTCTCCTGTGAAGTATGGACCAGAGGTGATGGCTCTACTGAATGCTCTCCTGTGAAGTATGGACCAGAGGTGATGGCTCTACCTAATGCTCTCCTGTGAAGTATGGACCAGAGGTGATGGCTCTACTGAATGCTCTCCTGTGAAGTATGGACCAGAGGTGATGGCTCTACTGAATGCTCTCCTGTGAAGTATGGACCAGAGGTGATGGCTCTACTGAATGCTCTCCTGTGAAGTATGGACCAGAGGTGATGGCTCTACTGAATGCTCTCCTGTGAAGTATGGACCAGAGGTGATGGCTCTACTGAATGCTCTCCTGTGAAGTATGGACCAGAGGTGATGGCTCTACCGAATGCTCTCCTGTGAAGTATGGACCAGAGGTGATGGCTCTACTGAATGCTCTCCTGTGAAGTATGGACCAGAGGTGATGATAATGCTCTCCTGTGAAGTATGGACCAGAGGTGATGGCTCTACTGAATGCTCTCCTGTGAAGTATGGACCAGAGGTGATGGCTCTACTGAATGCTCTCCTGTGAAGTATGGACCAGAGGTGATGGCTCTACTGAATGCTCTCCTGTGAAGTATGGACCAGAGGTGATGGCTCTACTGAATGCTCTCCTGTGAAGTATGGACCAGAGGTGATGGCTCTACTGAATGCTCTCCTGTGAAGTATGGACCAGAGGTGATGGCTCTACTGAATGCTCTCCTGTGAAGTATGGACCAGAGGTGATGGCTCTACTGAATGCTCTCCTGTGAAGTATGGACCAGAGGTGATGGCTCTACTGAATGCTCTCCTGTGAAGTATGGACCAGAGGTGATGGCTCTACTGAATGCTCTCCTGTGAAGTATGGACCAGAGGTGATGGCTCTACTGAATGCTCTCCTGTGAAGTATGGACCAGAGGTGATGGCTCTACTGAATGCTCTCCTGTGAAGTATGGACCAGAGGTGATGGCTCTACTGAATGCTCTCCTGTGAAGTATGGACCAGAGGTGATGGCTCTACTGAATGCTCTCCTGTGAAGTATGGACCAGAGGTGATGGCTCTACTGAATGCTCTCCTGTGAAGTATGGACCAGAGGTGATGGCTCTACTGAATGCTCTCCTGTGAAGTATGGACCAGAGGTGATGGCTCTACTGAATGCTCTCCTGTGAAGTATGGACCAGAGGTGATGGCTCTACTGAATGCTCTCCTGTGAAGTATGGACCAGAGGTGATGGCTCTACTGAATGCTCTCCTGTGAAGTATGGACCAGAGGTGATGGCTCTACTGAATGCTCTCCTGTGAAGTATGGACCAGAGGTGATGGCTCTACTGAATGCTCTCCTGTGAAGTATGGACCAGAGGTGATGGCTCTACTGAATGCTCTCCTGTGAAGTATGGACCAGAGGTGATGGCTCTACTGAATGCTCTCCTGTGAAGTATGGACCAGAGGTGATGGCTCTACTGAATGCTCTCCTGTGAAGTATGGACCAGAGGTGATGGCTCTACTGAATGCTCTCCTGTGAAGTATGGACCAGAGGTGATGGCTCTACTGAATGCTCTCCTGTGAAGTATGGACCAGAGGTGATGGCTCTACTGAATGCTCTCCTGTGAAGTATGGACCAGAGGTGATGGCTCTACTGAATGCTCTCCTGTGAAGTATGGACCAGAGGTGATGGCTCTACTGAATGCTCTCCTGTGAAGTATGGACCAGAGGTGATGGCACTACTGTGAAGTATGGACCTAATGCTCTCCTGTGAAGTATGGACCAGAGGTGATGGCTCTACTGAATGCTCTCCTGTGAAGTATGGACCAGAGGTGATGGCTCTACCTGAATGCTCTGTGAAGTATCCTGGTGAAGTATGGACCAGAGGTGATGGCTCTACTGAATGCTCTCCTGTGAAGTATGGACCAGAGGTGATGGCTCTACTGAATGCTCTCCTGTGAAGTATGGACCAGAGGTGATGGCTCTACTGAATGCTCTCCTGTGAAGTATGGACCAGAGGTGATGGCTCTACCTGAATGCTCTCCTGTGAAGTATGGACCAGAGGTGATGGCTCTACTGAATGCTCTCCTGTGAAGTATGGACCAGAGGTGATGGCTCTACTGAATGCTCTCCTGTGAAGTATGGACCAGAGGTGATGGCTCTACTGAATGCTCTCCTGTGAAGTATGGACCAGAGGTGATGGCTCTACTGAATGCTCTCCTGTGAAGTATGGACCAGAGGTGATGGCTCTACTGAATGCTCTCCTGTGAAGTATGGACCAGAGGTGATGGCTCTACTGAATGCTCTCCTGTGAAGTATGGACCAGAGGTGATGGCTCTACTGAATGCTCTCCTGTGAAGTATGGACCAGAGGTGATGGCTCTACTGAATGCTCTCCTGTGAAGTATGGACCAGAGGTGATGGCTCTACTGAATGCTCTCCTGTGAAGTATGGACCAGAGGTGATGGCTCTACTGAATGCTCTCCTGTGAAGTATGGACCAGAGGTGATGGCTCTACTGAATGCTCTCCTGTGAAGTATGGACCAGAGGTGATGGCTCTACTGAATGCTCTCCTGTGAAGTATGGACCAGAGGTGATGGCTCTACTGAATGCTCTCCTGTGAAGTATGGACCAGAGGTGATGGCTCTACTGAATGCTCTCCTGTGAAGTATGGACCAGAGGTGATGGCTCTACTGAATGCTCTCCTGTGAAGTATGGACCAGAGGTGATGGCTCTACTGAATGCTCTCCTGTGAAGTATGGACCAGAGGTGATGGCTCTACTGAATGCTCTCCTGTGAAGTATGGACCAGAGGTGATGGCTCTACTGAATGCTCTCCTGTGAAGTATGGACCAGAGGTGATGGCTCTACTGAATGCTCTCCTGTGAAGTATGGACCAGAGGTGATGGCTCTACTGAATGCTCTCCTGTGAAGTATGGACCAGAGGTGATGGCTCTACTGAATGCTCTCCTGTGAAGTATGGACCAGAGGTGATGGCTCTACTGAATGCTCTCCTGTGAAGTATGGACCAGAGGTGATGGCTCTACTGAATGCTCTCCTGTGAAGTATGGACCAGAGGTGATGGCTCTACCTAATGCTCTCCTGTGAAGTATGGACCAGAGGTGATGGCTCTACTGAATGCTCTCCTGTGAAGTATGGACCAGAGGTGATGGCTCTACTGAATGCTCTCCTGTGAAGTATGGACCAGAGGTGATGGCTCTACTGAATGCTCTCCTGTGAAGTATGGACCAGAGGTGATGGCTCTACTGAATGCTCTCCTGTGAAGTATGGACCAGAGGTGATGGCACTACCTAATGTTCTCCTGTGAAGTATGGACCAGAGGTGATGGCTCTACCTAATGCTCTCCTGTGAAGTATGGACCAGAGGTGGTGGCTCTACTGAATGCTCTCCTGTGAAGTATGGACCAGAGGTGATGGCTCTACTGAATGCTCTCCTGTGAAGTATGGACCAGAGGTGATGGCTCTACTGAATGCTCTCCTGTGAAGTATGGACCAGAGGTGATGGCTCTACCTAATGCTCTCCTGTGAAGTATGGACCAGAGGTGATGGCTCTACTGAATGCTCTCCTGTGAAGTATGGACCAGAGGTGATGGCTCTACTGAATGCTCTCCTGTGAAGTATGGACCAGAGGTGATGGCTCTACTGAATGCTCTCCTGTGAAGTATGGACCAGAGGTGATGGCTCTACCTAATGCTCTCCTGTGAAGTATGGACCAGAGGTGATGGCTCTACTGAATGCTCTCCTGTGAAGTATGGACCAGAGGTGATGGCTCTACTGAATGCTCTCCTGTGAAGTATGGACCAGAGGTGATGGCTCTACTGAATGCTCTCCTGTGAAGTATGGACCAGAGGTGATGGCTCTACTGAATGCTCTCCTGTGAAGTATGGACCAGAGGTGATGGCTCTACCTAATGCTCTCCTGTGAAGTATGGACCAGAGGTGATGGCTCTACTGAATGCTCTCCTGTGACGTATGGACCAGAGGTGATGGCTCTACTGTATGCTCTACTGTGAAGTATGTACCAGAGGTGATGGCTCTACTGAATGCTCTCCATTTACCTGGACGAGTTGCAATTTTGAAAATTAAAGCACATGGAAAAATCTTTACAGATTAAAAGAGCTGCTAAGGCGATTGCCAAGAGAACCTAAACTGATTAGGAAATAGACCTTGGACACATTGCAAGACATTAGAGACATGCAAAGCAGTGCACCAAAAGATGCAGTGTGGGAATGGATGACAGCAGGGTGCAAACTCAATCAAGAAGGTGTGTGGAAATACAGCCTGGGATGTGTAGCGTCAAATGCACTCCTACGGGTGGCTACTTTGAAGAATCTAAAAATACAAAATATATTTTGATTTTATGAAACACTTTTTTTGGTTACTACATGATTCCATATGTGTTATTTCATAGTTTTGTTAACTTCACTATTATTCTACAATGTAGACAATAGTAGAAATAAATAAAAACCCTTGAATGAGTAGGTGTGTCCAAACTGTTTGACTGGTACTGTACATGTACATATGTATGCATATTATTTTACTGCCGTAAGGGTGTAATTATTGTTTGGAAAGCCTTATTTACTATTATGTATTGGTTTTTACCTTTAATGCAGAGAACACCAGAAGAAGAATTATCATTTCATTACCACAGTTTGTTTGTGTCAATTAAGGAATGGGTTGCCAATTGGCAAAACAACAGGTAATGCTCCTCTCTGGAGTCAACACAACGTATTCATAACAACAGGTAATGCTCCTCTCTGGAGTCAACACAACGTATTCATAACAACAGGTAATGCTCCTCTCTGGAGTCAACACAACGTATTCATAACAACAGGTAATGCTTCTCTCTGGAGTCAACACAATGTATCCATAACAACAGGTAATGCTCCTCTCTGGAGTCAACACAACGTATTCATAACAACAGGTAATGCTCCTCTCTGGAGTCAACACAACGTATCCATAACAACAGGTAATGCTCCTCTCTGGAGTCAACACAACGTATTCATAACAACAGGTAATGCTCCTCTCTGGAGTCAACACAACGTATCCATAACAACGGGTAATGCTTCTCTCTGGAGTCAACACAACATATCCATACCAATGGGTAATGCTTCTCTCTGGAGTCAACACAACGTATCCATAACAACAGGTAATGCTTCTCTCTGGAGTCAACACAACATATCCATAACAACAGGTAATGCTCCTCTCTGGAGTCAACACAACGTATCCATAACAACAGGTAATGCTTCTCTCTGGAGTCAACACAATGTATCCATAACAACAGGTAATGCTTCTCTCTGGAGTCAACACAACATATCCATAACAACGGGTAATGCTTCTCTCTGGAGTCAACACAACGTATCCATAACAACAGGTAATGATTCTCTCTGGAGTCAACACAACGTATCCATAACAACAGGCAATGATCCTCTCTGGAGTCAACACAACGTATCCATAACAACAGGTAATGCTTCTCTCTGGAGTCAACACAACATATCCATAACAACAGGTAATGCTTCTGGAGTCAACACAACGTATCCATAACAACAGGTAATGCTTCTCTCTGGAGTCAACACAACGTATCCATAACAACAGGTAATGCTTCTCTCTGGAGTCAACACAACGTATCCATAACAACAGGTAATGCTTCTCTCTGGAGTCAACACAACGTATCCATAACAACAGGTAATGCTTCTCTCTGGAGTCAACACAACGTATCCATAACAACAGGTAATGCTTCTGGAGTCGTATCCTAACAACAGGAGTCAACACAACGATCCATAACAACAGGTAATGCTTCTTGGAGCGATCCATAACAACAGGTAATGCTCTGGAGTCAACACAACGTATCCATAACAACAGGTAATGCTTCTCTCTGGAGTCAACACAACGTATCCATAACAACAGGTAATGCTTCTTTCTGGAGTCAACACAACGTATCCATAACAACAGGTAATGCTTCTCTCTGGAGTCAACACAACGATCCATAACAACAGGTAATGCTTCTCTCTGGAGTCAACACAACGTATCCATAACAACAGGTCAACACAAATATCCATAACAACAGGCAATGCTTCTCTGGAGTCAACACAATGTATCCATAACAACAGGTAATGCTTCTCTCTGGAGTCAACACAACATATCCATAACAACAGGCAATGCTTCTCTCTGGAGTCAACACAACGTATCCATAACAACAGGTAATGCTTCTCTCTGGGGTCAACACAACGTATCCATAACAACAGGCAATGCTTCTCTCTGGGGTCAACACAACATCCATAACAACAGGTAATGCTTCTCTCTGGGGTCAACACAAATCCATAACAACAGGTAATGCTTCTCTCTGGGGTCAACACAACGTATCCATAACAACAGGCAATGCTTCTCTCTGGGGTCAACACAACGTATCCATAACAACAGGTAATGCTTCTCTCTGGGGTCAACACAACGTATCCATAACAACAGGTAATGCTTCTGGGGTCAACACAACGTATCCATAACAACAGGTAATGCTTTCTCTCTGGGGTCAACACAACGTATCCATAACAACAGGTAATGCTTCTCTCTGGGGT